>NC_056739.1:997425837-997725837 GCF_019279795.1 Protopterus annectens
AGAAATATAAAAGTATGACAGTCAGCAAAAGAGTGCAGTGTAGTCAGTAAGGAATAAAATCTGCAAGTAACAGTGTGAAAGTGTCTGCAAGTATTGCTTGATTACAAAAGTGTGTTTCAGCCTGTAAGTTAAACCAAAAAATGAAACTGTCTGACATATATTCTGAAATAAAAATGCCCTACCTGTAAGAAAATAGTACACAACCTGCAGCAGGCTGAAAAGTATAGCTGCAGAAGATGATGAAATCACATGTGTGAAATATATCCCTGTGGAAATACTGAAACATGACAGAAGTGAGACTGCTGGATAGGAATGTAATAACTACAGGTAAAACATGTCAATAAAGCCTAGAAGTAAGTACCATCCTGAATAGTAATATGAATGCAAGTGAGAGAGTGTGAGAAAGTGTCATGAATCCAGCAATACAGTAGTAATAACCCCTGAATAAAGTATACTGCAGTCAAGAAAGAATGAAATGCATGTGAGATTCAAAACCAAACAGCGAAATCTGTTCAAAGTGTTGCTGCATCTGGAATGTGTATCCCAAAATCTGGATATGTTGCTCTCAGTCAGCAATATGCAGATAGGATGATTGTCTGATATACCAAACATCCACACTTGTCTACAGCTATATAAAGCAAATGTAGCAGGATGATGTAGCTGAACAAAGCTAGATATGAATGTGTATGAAGAACAATAAAATGTATATTGATGTTGCATTAACAGTCCTATCACCAAGTTGAAATAGTTATCATATAGGAAACTGTAGTTAGAACAGTAGTGTGTATATAACTGTAGCTATTAGAAATGTACAGCATATGTATTGTTATTTGAAGGTGTTAATATTACTTTCTTTACCCCACCCTATAACCACATATAACCCATTCCACGTGAAAATGGTATGTGCAATCACAATTAACACCCCTGGGCGTTTGTCCTGTTGGGTCAAATATATTTGCATGTCCGTTGATGCATCTGCCCTGTTCATACATCCACACCTGATGGCCTGTTGCCATCAATTAACCCTGCATGTTGTTGGACTGTGTATTTCTGTTCAAATTATGCATGTGTTATGCACGCTGTTCAATGGTGTGAATATCTGGGTGTTTGGTTAATGGGAATACTAATGCATGCTGTTACAACTAATTGTGAATGGTATTATATGTCACTAACCCAAACTGTCATGACATAATGCAAAACATAGGACGACATGGAAGGCGGGTTCCAGCGGACCCACCTCTCCCACCTCAGCTGGTGAGTAGCTGAGTCCGGACACTCATCCGGTGGCCCTGTGCCACCCTGTGGGTGGAAGCGCTGCAGGGGATGGGGCTCGCCCCCCCCTCTGCAAGTGTGGCTGGAGGAGAACCACCACTCACCCTCCGTAGCGTCCGGACTGTGGTGCATAGGGAGATTCGGGACTCTGTTCTCGAGCCCCTACGCCAGCTCGAGGCACAGGTGGCGCAACTAACGGGCATGCCTGTTGCCCGGCCTACACAGCCCCCAGCACAGCCCCGTCCTGGGCAGTGAAGAAACAGTGGCAACTGCCTATGGGTGGGGATATCAGTTCCACTGTTGCCATCTGTGGGCTCATGGGCTCTGAATATCCAAACCTCCATCCCCATCAATTGTGTAACCCCCCCACACATGTCATACACCGCCCCTGTATGCGTCTTGTTTGTCTTGTCTGTTTACCTACCCAACCTACCTCCCCAGCTGTACCGACTTCCTTCACCTGACATACCACTCTCACCTGAAAAAAAAAATGGGCACTCTGTACCCACAAAAAAATTACGCCCCATACATAGCTGCCCATTCTGCACACATGTCTGCTGGACATGGAACCTATCAATTACAATTGGCTGTACAACAAGTATTATTGTTGTCCTGACACCTCTCTCAGGGTGGAAGGTTTCAAATGTCACACCAAATTACATACATATGCACAGCTGTTGCTGATGAAGAAATGGGCAGCTATGGGCCTTACCTACATCCCTCCTGCACATCCCAAGCTTGTTTCCCTACTGTCTTACCCTCTTTGTGACCCCTTTTTCACCACTTTCCTGTCTCCCCATTTTCTTTTCTTTCAAAGAAAATAGCTGGTGTCGCCAGAGTAAGCACCGTTAGCGGTTGTAAGCGGTGTGCGCTTGTGTGCTGAGCTAACCGCCAGTCGCATGCGTGAGCTCGCAAACCAGCACTAACCTGGTTACAACTGCTTAAAAGTGCCTTAGTCACTTTGATTGACAGGTCCTGTACTCAGTTCAAAAGCAAAATAAAATCCCACTGTCAGTCCCAAACCCAGGACCTTGGAAACACTAGTCTGTATGACCTACCACTAAGCCATGACTCTTATACAAAAACATTGTGCTAAAATAAATATAACATGTAATAGGTACCCTTTTTTTTTTAAGTTAATTTTTAAAAAAAAAAAAACCCCCCCCCCCCCCCCATTCCCCCCCCCCCCCTTTTTTTTTTGAAAATTTTGGGGAAAAAAAATTTGTTCCCCCCAAAATTCCACAAATTAAAAAACCCTTTTGGGACATTTGTTTTCCCCCTTTTGGTTTGGGGTCATAAAAATTGTAATTTTTTCCCCCCCCCCCCCCCCCCCCCCCCCCCCCCCCCCCCCCCCCCCCCCCCCCCCCCCCCCCCCCCCCCCCCCCCCCCCCAAAAAAAAAAAAAAAAAAAAAAAAAAAAAAAAAAAAAAAAAAAAAAAAAAAAAAAAAAAAAAAAAAAAAAGAAAAAAAATTTAAAAAAAAAAAAAAAAAAAAAGTGGTTAAAAAAAAAAAAAAAAAAAAAAATGTCCTTGAAAGCACCCCCCTTTCATTAATAATAGGCCTTTGAAAATTTAAAATGTTTTTGGGGGGACTTTATTTTAAAATATATATTTCAATTTATATTGTGGGTAAGGAAAATGAAGGGGAAAAAAGGAAGGAAAAAAAAAAAAACGCCTAATCATAGGAAACAAACTTTCACCCGGACACCCCAAGGGGATACCGGATGGCCCCGGCCCCCCTTGGGTGCCCCCCCTTTACCCAAGGGGGTGCCCCCAAAAAGGAAACCAAACATACCAATGGGGGGTTGCTTTGGGAAATCGGGCTTTTGGTCGGGGTAAGGCCTGGTCCCAAAAAGGCATCCTTTTGCTAACCCCCCAAAGAAAAACCCCCTGCAGGAAGGGAACAGGGGAACCCAGGGTAAAGAGGAGGAGGGGAAAGAGGCCCAAAAAAAATTGGGGCCCTTGTTGTCCCCCCACCTCCCCACGAAAGGACTTTTTCCCCCCCCCCACCGGGGAAAAAAACAGTAAAAAAAAATACCCAAATGTTGCATTTGAAATTTTTTAATGTTAATAGGTTGTACCAAAAAATATTTTAATTCCAGTGAATTTTTTAGGGGCCAAAAAAGGGGATGCCTCCCTTACATTCCCCCCAATAAGCTTGCCCCTACCTCCCCTTTGTTTTTCCCACTTTCTGTATTTTTTTTCTTTGAAAGGTGCCGGGTTCAAACGGGGCGCCTGGCAACCTGGCTGGGCCCCCCAAAGTGCCTGCAGGCCCCCAGTCACTGATAATGCACCCCAAAACTTCAAATTTCCCCAAAGGCTTGGGGGGGAAAGACCACCATAATGCAAAAAAATAAAAAAATTGAAATTTAAAGGGTAGTAGGGTTAGTGTGTGACCACTTTTTAAAAATGAAAAAAATACATTCCTGTAGTTTCAGAAAACATAAAATTTAATGGGGGAAATTTTTTGATGTAAAATTTTTAATAAAAAATTAATATCTTTTTTTTGTAGGGGCCCTAAACCTGACGGGGAAATAGGGGGGAATAGTGTAAAAATTTTTCAAACGGTTGGGGGAAAAAAATCGTTACCAACCATGCTAAAAGAGGGTGCCAATCCCCTTTTTGGTGAAAAAGAGTTGTAAAACAAAGAGCAAATCTGAAATGGGGGCCCAATGGACTACTAAAAAATGGTCATCCAATGTTTCCTTTTCCCCTTCCAGGAAGGAAAAGGGGAAAGAAGGGGAGAAAAAACCCAAAAAAAAAATTTGGAAGTGCCTTGTCCCGCGTGCCTTGCAAAAGGGTTAAACAGCCGCCCCCGGGGTACAGGCAGGTTAAATTGTGCATAGTCTTGTGTGGTCGTTCCATAATTCTGTGATGTGGGTGATTTTAAAAGGGGAGATTTGTCTTCAGGCCCATGTCCTGCAGGATCCCTTTTGGGCCCAGAAAGGTTGGTTTTTTACATTAAAAGTGTCCTGGCCCCTGGTGGGGTGGGGGATTTGTATTCCAGGCATAATTCTTTTTCCACCACCATATAAAATTTGGTGTCCCACACAGGTCCTTGGGTGAAGGGGGGTGAGGGTCTTTCCTGTATGGTTAGTGGGGATGTCCTGGGTGTGAATGTGGCAGTATTGTTGCCGTGGGGCTGGCATTAAATTTGGGGAGGTACCCCTGTGAAAATCAACGAAAAACCCGAACTTTGGGGAGATTGTATACCCTTTTTAATGGTATTGTATAGTTTGGCATTTCCTATGGTCTCTAAAACCTTTGGGGTTTTTCTCCAGGTGGGAAACCCCCCCACCGTGGGGGAATGGGGTCCACCAGGCCCTTTGGTGGGGGATAGCCCCTCTTTTTACATTGGGTTTTGCCAGGAGGGTGCAAATTTTGGAAAGCCCTGTGGGGTTTTGGTCGGGCACTTTTGGGGGAATTGAAAGGGCCAGGTTTGGGGCTACTCCCCATGTTTTAATTCCAACCCCAGCGTGATAGTTATCCAACAACAGGTCCCCGGGGTGGGGTGGCCACATCCCCCCACCAACTTTGGGGAAACCCAAGTGTTGTGCTTTCCCGCGGGGGCCCACAGTCATGTTTGGGAGGCTTTGGTTCCCGAGCACGGGAACCCCAGGAGGGTATTACACGCCCCGCACTATATGAATTCAAAGGCAAGTTGGGGCCCACAAAAAACCATATTTTGGTTTAGGGGTTCAGCAAACACCTTGCGAAAGGGGGGAAACACCGATGTCCTTGAATTGTCCCCAATGAACCAATCCCTTGTGGAATGTGATTTAGGGGAGGGGCCCCTCCCATTGGCAGGTGAAAAAATTGTGTTGTGTGCAGGTGCCTGTTCCAGGCATTGCAGGGTGGGGGAAAATTCGTGAGGGCATTGTGTGTGTCCGGGGCCGGGCCCAGGTTGCATTTTGGGGCCCGGTAGGGCATGGGCATGGGATTGCCCTTTTATGTCATTATGTTGCATGTTCATTGTCTGGAAATTGTGCCCTGCATTTCATTTGCAGTTCCACGGCAGGCCTTTTCATGGGGTGTGCGTATTAACCTGTGTGCATGTGTCCCGCGTGTGCCTGTGTCTGCATGTGTGCCTGTGTCCATGTGTGCATGTGTGCATGTGTCCATGTGTGCATGTCTGCATGTGTGTATAAAGTGCATCACACTGGTAACAATGTCTGGAGACTGTAAACTGTGTTTCCTGTCTTCCTCCCACAGGTTCTGGGGCTGCTCTGGTGACCTGCAGCAGGGAACCTGAATCCTGTGCCACGGCTACTGGTAATGATGATATTTGTGTAATGGTACAGGAAGGTGTGTCAGGGTCTGCCATTGGTCAGCCAATTGACAGTACACAGCTGTCAACCCCATCATTGCGCACAGTCATCCTGCCTGTACATCCTTTGTCACCATTGTCCCTAGGTGATGGACAGGATACAGTGGGCATAGACCAGTGTAATGTGGTACCTGTGGCACATGCGTCCCCACACAGCAGCCATGGGCAGGGTCCTCCGATGGTACCACACAGACAGTTGCCCATGGGTTCTCGTGGGAGCATCCGTGGGCGTACTGCCTCTGGCCGACGTGCCCAAAGAGGTCTGTCAACCTCAGCTATGTTTCAGACTGTCATGCATGCACAGTCACGTATGGAAAGGTACACCAGACAGGGTCTAAGGGAGATGAGAGCATGTCGCACAGCCATGACAGACAGTATGCGTGACATTGCGGATGCTATCCGTAACATCACCGATGTCATAGACAGACGTAGTGGGGACATATTACAGCAGTTCCACAATCAGATGTCCATGAGCCAGGGCAATGGTGGGCGTTTGCAGCATCGTCGTGGCCATATGCCGGCAGCAGCTGGCAGTCGGCGCGGACGACAACAGGCTTGCGCACGCCCCCATAGTGCCAGCAGCAGCCCCAGCAATGCTGGGTCTGTGCTGTTATCGGAACGCCCCAGGAGACCACGTGCACGTGGCTCTGGACAGTCCCAACAGGGACTTGTGTCCAGTCAACACACTCCCGCTTCTGATGACAGTACCCAGTCTGGCTTTGTACTGGATACAGTCCATAGCACCCCTGCCAGGCACAGGTACCGTGTCCGTGCACACAGACACTGATCTGTATGGCCTGCCAGGTGTAGTCTGTGGCTGTCCACAAACCCCTGTATATGGCAGCCATGAGGTGGAACTATGTGTGTGCATACACACATGCGAAATGTTAACACCTAGAGCAACCACATACACATACACACTGCACCAACACTGCCCCACCCTGTACTGCTGCCCCTCACCAACACACATACACACACATGTCAATGGCTGACTCAGGCATACCTAATCCACACCCTGTGCATATGATGACACTGTGCCACCTCCTGCAATCTCCAACATCATTGCGGGAACAGGTAAACACGTTGCTGATGCACAGGGTGACTACATAGAAGTGTATTAGTAGTATCATGTTGGTAACAGTACAGTGTGCTGCTATGACTGTGTGTTTATCCCAGCATGCCTGCTGCAGTAACTGTATGAATGTCCTGAATTGTTATCTGCACCCATAGTACATACCAAAGTATAACAGCTGCACATAATTGCATGCCGGTGGTAAGGTTGTCAACAGATAGCCGCATACATGGGTAGCACAGGGGAAAGCTAACGCAAGTAGTGATATGCAATGGTGGACATGTACAGTAATGGTGTCAAATTGCCCACAACGACTATGCCATGTGGATGTTGGCGCATGTAGATATGTGTGCAGTACCAATGTAATCCAAATCACAAATAAGTATGACATAATATCAGTTCTACCATGGGTATCTGCTGCATATTCCTGGGTACATGTTGATAGTGTCTACATATTTGCATTGTTACTTACTGTTATTGTTACCCCTTCTTTGTTGTATAATGCACTACTTCCAGCCCTGTTTACTGTAGCTTTGTTTGCATGCATGTTTGCTTGGGGTTCCTGGAACAGTGCTTACACCCGCAATCCAGAGTTACAGTGCTTCTGTAGACTTCTAGTGACATCTGCATAGTGTACGATACGTATGTCAACTTTACACATGACAGAATGTCACTGTCTGTCCTGTACGCATGTGCATTGCCGTGACACATTGCACTGCGTCTTACCTGGCATTTACCGCGTGTGCAGTCATATATGTCAGTGCTATGAAACAGTAGCGGTACACCCACACATACACACCTTCAGTATGTTGTTCCCCATTGGCCCTATGTGTTGGTACTCACCATGGCAATCACACTACTAGGGTAGCATGTGCAAAGGTAACATGTGAATCGCCTCTATGGTCCAGTTGTGGTTTATTTTATGTGAGTCATGTGTCATTGTCACAGCTGCCACATGTATGCAGTCAGCCATCACCCTTGGCCAGGAACGTACAACACATGTGTGGGATGCCACCACACAGCCAATCTGGGGACTGGTCTCTCTGAACCCAGTAATGCCATACCCTGTCAGGTGGCATGTCATATATACTACATCCTGGACAAATGTCAACCCCAATCCCTGCTGCTACTATTGATAATACCCCTGAAGATGTTCCTGATAGTTTTGACCAGTTCTTTACTGAGACATTTCAGGCCCTAGCTAGTCATCTACCTCCTAGCTCCCCTGGTCCTGAAAGTAGCACCCCTAGAAAACTACTTGCGTCCAGCTGCCAACCAGTCGCCACTTCACTTCTCCGTCTTTGATTGAAACAGTGAAACCCACTACACTTTCTGCTGATCAACTCCCTGCCGAGTACCTATCAAAACCAGATGATGCTATTGCTTACCCCGTCTCAAAGGTAATCAAAGGAACCATGTTAGAATCTAACTTTCCCACCATCTGGAAAATGTCATATGTAATCCCACTTCACAAAGGAGGCAGCTCTACTGAAATCTCCAATTATAGGCCAATAGCTATACTCTCTCCACTTGCAAAGATTATGGAAACTTTCGTCATAGACAATTCATGCACCACCTAATCCAAACTCGCATTATGGCAGGCACTCAGCATGGCTTACGTCCTTATCACAGCAATACTTCAGGCCTCCTAGCCTTTACTAACACCATAAGCCATACTTGCAACAATAATTATATATCCATGAGCCTCTTTTGGATATTTCCAAGGCATACGATATGGTTGATCACCAACTTGTACTCCACACCCTGCAAAGACTGTCTAGATACTGGAGCCTTCCAATGGTTTCAATCCTACCTGCATGGTCGACAGCAGGCTGGCCTCTGGCAGAACAAACTCTCTAACCTTCTACCTAACACCCTCAGAGTACCACAAGGCTCTATACTAGGGCCCTTGCTGTTCTCCATCTTCATTAACGACCTTTATACTGTCATCCCAAAAGTCAGCTGTATATCCAATATGCTGAAGACTCTACTCTGATCTGCTCAGCCACATCTCCAGTAGAGTTATGGTCAGCTACCCAGACCACCTTTTAATACAATAGAAAACTGGCTTTCTGAACATCGTCTGATCCTAAATCCCAATCAAACTAAACTGCTGTTATTTCACCAACACGTAGGTCTACCACTTTCACCGCTACCATAACATCAACTGATGACACAATAATCTCCCTGACCCATCTCCGAAACTATTAGGTGTCATCATAGACAATAATCTCAAATGTGACCTACATGTTAACCAGATTATCAAAGCCATCAATAGAAAACTAGGGTCACTTTACAGAATTAAAGCCTTCCTAGCCCTCCAGCTAAAGGTGCCATAGCTCGCTCACACCTTGTTTCAACCCTTCTGTATGCATCCCTCTACTCGAATATGAACAAGACTGTCCTTAACAAACACTCAGTTTGCTACAACCACATTGCCAGGTTTGCCACTGGGCTGCCTTTTAGGACACATCATTGCATCAATCTAAATCAGCTTGGTTGGCTTGCAATACCCAGCCTAATACAGTATAACCAACTGATTATGGCCTATAAAATCCTCTATAATCCAGACAATACTCCTGCACTTCAAATATTATCACCCCTTATAACAATCCTAGACCGCTTCGATCCTCTAACAAATTACTACTTCAGACTAGCAAGTTTAATAACACAGCCAGTGATTCTCTCTTTGCAAACCCTGTAAGTAGATCCTGGAACTCACTTCCGGCTGATATTACCCTACTGTCCACCTTAGGTCAATTTAACAGTAGACTCAAACAACATTTGTCACTTAACTGTCTATGTCAATGTATCAAGTCTGGCTAACTCGAATGTGTAAAATCTGTGAACCACTTTACTGTGTAATTTTAATTTAATCCTGACTTGTGCTCAGGTCTAACATTAACCCGTGGAACATGTTTGACTTGCTTACTTATGTAATCTCTGCAAATAATCTGTTTGTAATATGTAATGCTAGTATTATGTAATGCTGTATCTGCTACCCTCGTAGCTTGTCTCCACGGGCCTCCCCTGGAAATGGACATGCATCCAGTCGGACTATCCCAGTCAACAAATGTAGGATAAATAAATAAATAAATAAATAAAATATATTACAGTGACTACAATACCAGTCAGACATTGACACGCACTGACAGCATGCTGAACACACTGGGGCATACGTGGGGACTCAGAATAGCAGCCTGCCTGGGCATCACACACCTCCGCAGCTGGCATACAGGCATATGTTCCGTCGGAACCCAGCACATGCCACACATGGCACGCACATCCCCTGTGCCACACACTCACAGCCTGTAGGGCTACACAACACACCTGCTACAGACGTGTCAGGTACCTGTCTTGTGTGCTGCACTGGGGTCCCGGCCAACAGGCTGTATCTGGTGAAGGTCACAGTGATATGCCTCAGGGGCACTATGGTCCACCACAGCACACATGCATACAGGTCAGTCAGAGGCATGGACAGATATGACTCACTCATTGACCATGCCAGTATGGCTGCCTGAGACATACCTCCCTGGACTACATGATAGGGAACATAGAATGGATCTCAGCATGTGGCACAGGCCAGTATGAGCCTGATGTTGGTTGCCAACATACCCTCACCAGGTATTCTACCACTATATGTGGGAAGGGTGTTGTATGTCTACATTATGCTCAGTCTCCACTGTCATTCATAGGGTATCCACTGGCTGTCAATGTGTGCTTACATGCTAGGGAAGCCACAATGATGTGCAAGGGTCATCTTGCACGTGACACCCATGGCCCGATGTATAATGGCAAAGCTCCTTGGTACAGACATACTGCCTTTTGCTGCAGGACATGATTTACATAGCGACCTCCGTGGATATCACACAGGTTAGGACACTAACAGTGCTGCTACACAACAACAGCAGTGTACACCAGAAGATGCATGCACCAGACACTGCCCTCAGCACGGTGAACTGCAATGTCTGTGCAGTACCAGATTCATGATTCATGGCTCACAGGTGTTACCCATCACTGACAGGTTATGCCCCATACCATGCCTGTCGTCCCCTACACATGTAACACACATGGATAGGGGGGTGGTATCCCAAGGTAACACAGATACACACACCTCCAGATTGTTGGCACAGCACAAACCATCAGGGCCTACTCATGTGCAGCTAACAGTGTGTCGGACTGCCATCTGGTTCATAGCCTGGCACACAACCCCTCCCATACACAGGAAGACCACCTATCCTCCATAACAACACTGGCAATATGACAGTCTCAAGAACTGTGTTTATATGGCCGGACTGCATCCAGCCAAACATTGTGTGTGAGCATTGCTGTAGCTACAACACACTAGTTGAAGGGTTCACAGCATGTGGTCACCAAATTGCAGTGGAATGACATGTTACCACTACCACAACAGGTGGGAACATGCAGCACCTGTACATCGACTACATGTACACTATATGGCCCAGACCAGATGTGTATCCCTGCTGTAGGTCTTTCACCATAGACACCCACACTGTATAGAGACATACCACGTGGACCCTGCACAGTAAGACACAGTCATATTGGTATACATTGCAAATACCATTTATCCACTCGAAGCATGTGTCAGACATGGTAACTAGTGCAGGTCACAGGTATTTATGTGTATGTGTCACACACATACATCATGTGTGCAATGCCATTGCTGGTTTAGGCAATGGCATGCATTGTTATGTACAAACACCCACACAAGGTCATACTGTGTGACACAACCACACGTGACAGTTGTGGGTTACCAAAACATACCTATCTGTACTCTGACAATGGTAATAGACACAGTAGCAGAGCACACTATTGGCATTACTAGCCAACTAGCCCTGTTTGGCTGTGCTGATAGTGTGGTGACATCCCCTGTGTTTACTGGGGGAGTATGCAGCATCTGGTGTATTGTAGTATTTGCCAAAAGGATCTGTTCACTCACACTTGCATTTACACACACCCTACTACCCCCTCACACATGCACACTTGCCATTTACAGGATTCATTCCCCTACCTAAGTATGTCATGACACGTGAGAGAGACGCATTATCAAAGCACACTATTCGGTTTACTAGATAGATCCTCTTCTCTGGCTATACTTATAGGGTGCTGACAACATCAGTATTTTGAAAGGGTAATGTGCATCAGGTAGTGTGATCTCCTGATTGCCAAAACTAACATGTTTTTCATACGGAAATGCACACACACAAACTCCCCACATCCAAACACACACATGCCATTCACAGGTTTCAAACTCCTACCTAACTACATTATGATACTCGGGAGAAACGCATTAACAGAGCGCGCTATTCGCATTACTGGGAGGCTTCCCTTCTCCTGCTGTACTTATAGGGTGCTGACATCATCTGTGTTTAGAAAGGGGAGTGTGCATCCTGTAGTGTGTTCTCCCATTTGCCAAAAGGGACATTCCCTCACACAAATTTGCACACACACAGTAACCCCCCTCATTCAAACACACACACTTGCCATTTGCAGGATTCAAACCACTACCTAACTATATTATGACACTCGAGACGGACGCATTAGCAGAGTGCGCTATTCGCATTACTGGGAGGCTTCCCTTCTCCTGCTGTACTTATAGGGTGCTGACATCATCTGTGTTTAGAAAGGGGAGTGTGCATCCTGTAGTGTGTTATCCCAGTTGCCAAAAGGGAAATTTCCCTTACACAAATTTGCACACACACAGTAACCCCCCTCATCCAAACACCCACACTTGCCATTTGCAGGATTCAAACCACTACCTAACTATGTTATGACACTCGTGACAGACGCATTAGCAGAGCGCGCTAGTCGCATTACTGGGAGGCTTCCCTTCTCCTGCTGTACTTATAGGGTGCTGACATCATCTGTGTTTAGAAAGGGGAGTGTGCATCCTGTAGTCTGTTCTCCTAGTTGCCAAAAGGGACATTTCCCTCACACAAATTTGCACACACACACACTAACCCCCCTCATCCAAACACACACACTTGCCATTTGCAGGATTCAAACCACTACCTAACTATGTTATGACACTCGAGACAGACGCATTAGCAGAGCGCGCTATTCACATTAATGGGAGGCTTTTCTTCTCCTGCTGTACTTATAGGGTGCTGACATCATCAGTGTTTAGTAAGGGGAATGTGCATCCTGTAGTGTGTTTTCACAGTTGCCAAAAGGGACATTTCCCTCTCACAGCCTTTCACACACAAACCCCACTCACCCACACACACACACACACACACTGAGCATTTGCAGGATTCGAACCCCTACCTAACTATATTATGACACTTGAGGGAGACGCATTAGCAGAGCGCACTCTCCAAATTACTGGGCATCTGTTCTGCACCTGTAGTATTTCTAGGGTGCTGACATCTTTATTTCTACAGAGGTATGTAGATGTAGTACTACCTGTCAGGTGGGGGATAGCATATATATGCATTTGCAGCCACCTACGTCAGGGTCAGATATGCACATCGCACTGGCAGGTTATGTTCTATGCCATGCTTTGGGACCACAGGACCTGTAACACACAACACAACCAGTCCAGAACACCACACCCACATCCAGGACACACACTTAGCTTCCCTGGGAACAGTGTCAGGATATGCAGGTATTCACATACACCATTCCAGTTGTTAACATCAGGTACAGGCATATTGTGTGTGAGAACTACTCAGGCCTCTACCACTTTACCCTACAGCCACTACAATTTGTGGGTCCATGTGCTATGGCAGAACCACACACCACAGCCACATGGGTGAATACATATTGCACCTGTCCATCTGCAACGTGGGTACTCACTGTTCCACACCAGAGGTAGACCACCATTGTTGATATCTGACCATACCCACCTTTCCCTGGACATCCATACCTCATCTCCACCCCCAGGCAAGGTTGTCACTGCACACAAACTGTGTTTAGCACAAGCAGACTCTACACTTGTGTAGACTGGGGTGGATGACTTCAGAGGACCCATGCTGGAGGACTATACTGGCCACTCAGCATAATCCCTGACAATTGCATCCTATGAGCATGTGTACAGTTTGCATTGGTCATGCTATCCCACATATACCCATGACTGCTCCACAACAAGACACCTGTCAGCTGTACACCGGCCATATATGCGCCGTTCAACAGACAGAGTGACCTAATACATTGCAGAGCTGTAGCCCACAGAGGGGGACATCTGTGGACAGTTCCAGCACGGCACTTCATTCACACATACTCATTACAACACAGTGTTGACAGTGGAATCGTCCAGAGAATGCAGATAAGGCTCCCCTCAGTCTGTTATTGATGAACATCTACTGTCAGAGATCCTCAGCAACCCTCTCACAGCACACACCGACAACATGGCTGTGGCTTAGCACGTTCAATCCCTGAGACCTCCACGGTGCCCCTGCTTGACAGAGGCACAGCTCACTAGCCTCACATGTTGCCTTCTGTGACCTACTTTACAGTGGCACGGTAGCCTACTATCCTGGGGATGCAGATGCCAAGCACACTCTGGCTGAGCTGTTATTCCCTGGGGCAAGAAGCCTAGTATTGACCTCTACACCCATATGTTCAATTGTCGGATGCACAATATTTGTTGTGCTGTTCTACTCTTTGCAGGTCTTTATTGCCATAGCATTCCCTGTTCCTATGACCAACTTGTGTATCTGTAGCAAATGTTTGCATATTATGGCGATCCACTATATCACTTATGTCTCTGTGGTCATTTACTGTGTGCACTGGGCTGATTGCTGTGTTGTGGTTGGTTCCTGGACTGACACGCATAAATATACCAGATATGTGTGGCCAACTGCTACATGGAGATATGGCCTAAGTGTGTGAGCATGCCCAGTTCAGCCTTTCCATGGCATGTTGTCTGACATATGCCGCATTTATCAAAGTGTGCGAGCATGCCCAGTGTGAGCTTTCCATATGTTGCACTCTGAAGTCCACTACATATTTGGGTGTGTGTGACCTTCGACATTATCGCACGTTTATGATTGTGTGTTGGGTGTCATGTTGTGTACTAACTGGCCAACTGCTTCGTGTCTGCCACAACAGGGATTATACTGTGCCTGCAGGAATTGCATGGGATACTTTGCAGACAGTTTTCAACATACTTTCATAATGACCTAACACTGTAGAACCGTATAGTGTACTGGTTTGGTACTTTCACTGTGGTGGACAGTACCCTGGGCTTTAGTCCTATCACTGCTTGACATCTTCATAGTGTGCACAACAGACTGTGTAGGGGCCAGTTGTGCACATATGACCATGTTGCAATATGTTCAGATATGGACTACCTACACCAGGCTCGTCCAACATTGCTAGTGTATTCCACAACATGGGTGGACATTGGCAAACACTAGCGATGTTCCGTAGGCCATTTCTGATGGTAGTCACAGGGTGTGTTTGTCCTTCGACACACATTGTAACTGGAGTTTGCCATTACATATGTCATGGTTGGTATACTGTGCCTCTGTCTACCTCTGACATAACAGTGATACCCAGGGTAGCCTACCATCTCCCATACACTCATCAGGATGCCTCTTGAGGGGTGTCGATATGTGGCACTCTGGCTGACCTGTACCAGGAGTTTACTGAAGTGTGGGGGTGCCTTCTGTGTTATGGATCATTCTGTACAGCTTGTCCTATGTATGTCAGTGCTGAGGTTCAGGTTTCTCATGTGCATAGCTCACTGCCATTCAGATTGTACAAGGTGCAACATGTTCATTCATTCCAGGTTGGACATGGCTTCATACATCGGGCACAGCTTTCCTGTAGCTGGGAAGGATGGCGGTGTGTGGGGCTGCAGTTTGTTTACTCAGGCAACACATGGCATCTGTTCATGCTCTTTGCTACCCCTGGTGGGGTACTGTTGTGGACTTTACAGTTGATGGAGGTGTCTGCTGTGGTATATCCCACAGGGGCTATTGTAGTCAGTTGCGATGCTGATGGAGGATGGCTGCAGAGCCAGAGTGAGTTCCCCTTATCTACATCTGCCAGCCTTCATGTTTGGGTGGGTATATGGAACACGTTTCTGCGAACACTACAGACACATGTTTGTCCAGTGCAGGATATTTATCACCTTTTGTACCCAGGTCTCACATTACATGTTAGGTACCTCATGGGTTAACACCTGTGTGGTAATTTGTGGGCACACTGTATATCCACGGTGGTTGTCTATACACAGTTCTGCGATTAGCTTGCTGACATGGCTATGGCTACAGTTGTCTGTTTGTAGGTGGCCCTTTTGTGGGTTGCTTGTGTCAGCTGGGGGTCGGATATGGTGGGCTGTTTGTACTCCTCTGCATACATGCTCAGTCACAGTCCTTCCATGTTGGCCTATACCTATGGGACATGTATACAGAATGGGGGTGGGGGGGCCAAGACCAGGCCTTGTGGGATGCCACTCATATCCGCTTTGTAGTCTGACATGGATGCGGCATGTCTGACCATGTCAGTTCTGTCCTTGGTCTGCTTTGCAACCCCTCTACTGACATAGGGGTGTATATTTAAGCTGGTGAACATATCCATACTGAACACGTACGGTATTGTCTAGAAGCAAGTGCACGGTCCAGCTACGCTGTGTAGTCCACATAGCCCTCATCAATGACCTTAATGACTGCTTCAAATGGGTCAGACATGTTTAGGGGCCGGTTCTGCAGTTACAACAGCCACAGTGTGTAGGGTCCAGTATCAGTAGGTCCACATTAGCCTTCTGTCTGCGGTACATACTGATCCTTTCCATAGCTGTGCAGAACAAGCTTGTCAGGATCCTGGGGTGGTAGTTTGGAGTATCCATTCAGGCAACACCTTTGTTGTGATGGACCACTGTTGTTGTACACTGCTCTTTGGGTACATATCCTGTGGTAAGTCTGACACTGGCCAGTAGTGTGATTTTGCATTTCATTACTCTTGGGGTCCATGTTGGCCTCAGCACAGGACACCATCACATACCTTTGCTGATGTGTGTTCTGCTTTGCAGATGATGGCTGTTACCTCTGCATCTGCAATGTCAGGGGACCATCTGCTGGGATAGGTATTTTGCACTCGGGGGGGGGTGTTTGCACTGCACCTGACAGGTTGTATGTTAGCAATATGTGTGTGTGTTTGGTATGTTGTTTGTAATATCTGTGATTCGGAGCATATCTGTGGATGCCCAACATGGTTCCTACCATCAGTTGGGTATGCCTTGTGATTATCCTTAGTGTCCTGTACGTTTTGTATCTTCATAGGTTCATGGGTTCATAGTAGGCTAGTCACCCTAGGCCATTAGTAAGCCTAGCTAGAGTGTGTGTGTCTTCGCCCCTTGCTATGTTCAATTATGGCCATTTATGAGGTTCTTCACTGTGCCTCTGTCTGGTCGTGACACAGTGGGGAGCCGCAGTATACATGCACGGGCATCCATCCACTTGGCAATATTCCTGTTGAGGGGTGTCAGTGAGGGGCTCTGCCTACCATGGATTGAGATCCTGTTTCTGGGTGTGGGGAGCCTATGGGTTATGTATCTGTCCCTCCAGCACATCTTATTTCATTATGTGTTGAGGTTGACATCTGTGACTCTCACAGCTCCAATGGCTTTGATTTCCTGTGGTGTAGCATGTCCATTACTCCTGTGTTGGACATGGCCTGGTACAGACATACAATGCCTCTGTGTAGGCAGTGTGTGACTGCAGTCAGCTGGGGTGTCTACAGCCAGGCAGCATATGACATATATTTCACACCCTTTATCCTGTTGGTGGGGTAACTATGAGGTCTTCGAACGCTGCAGGTGTCACATATGGTACATCCCATATGAGTCATTGTACTAGATTATGGGTCTGATAAGGGAACAGTACAGCAGCACAGTGACCTCTGTTGATGTTGATGTGAATCCTTTCATGATATGGTGTCCAGTATCAGCAGTCTTCATAGCCACATTGTCATTGTGGCTGTCACATGACAGATTAATGTCGACCTGTGTCCCTAGGTCCCTGATGACTCCTTGCATACATAATGGTTTGACACCTATGTGGTACTTTGTGTACCTTGTCTGGTATTTGGTGGGACATTCATACTGTCCAGTGTCTTCGGATGTCTGGGTGGGGTTCTTGTGTGTGAGAGTGTGGTCTGTCGCATGCTACAGACTGTACAGCAGTTTTGACTACAGTTATGTGCACATGGGTGGTGTCCGCTGCTTTGTGCATTGTCAGTTACCTGGCTATATGGGTGTCTGTGCTGCATATGGATACTCCCCCTCCTTTGATGTCTTGGTGCAGGTGTTGGGGCCATAACACATGGTATGTGGTATAACCTAGTAATGCTGGTGTGCTATCACTAGGCCTGCAGCAGGCTTCTGTCACTGGACAGGCATCAATGTTCTCCATAATAGAAAGTGCCTCAGGGGCATGCATATTGCAGTTTACACATCTGGCATTGGTCAGCATTACCCTTATGTTTCCTACCACTTATGTTTTCTAGGGTGGTGGGTAGTCTTTTTGGCCTTGCCTACATACGGCTCTATGGAGGCGGCAAAGGCCTTATCCAGTATCCAGACGCACACGGGTAACAGCTGACAGCCATCCCTGTAACAGCAGCATGGCTTGTCATGCTTCACATCTCAAGCAGACACACATTACACCCTCTTGGACTGACAGCTGTAACTGTGCCAGCTGTTAAACATGAGCATTCTGTGTTTGTACTGTGGCATCATTCTTGGTGAGGGTTGGATGCTGCACACAGCCAGTGTCATCCCGCCCTGGGTACATACTCAGAGGGACCATCCATGTCTCATTTGATGTTGACCAGGGAGGTACATCTCAGGTAATTCACACCAGCATGGACATTGAGTGCATCATATTTCTGCTTGCTTTGGGGTGACCTGTACTTGTGTTAAGTGGCATTTTGTTGCAACCTACAAGCAGCTTACTCTACCCTTTCCCTTGTTCAGTCTGGTGAGTGGGACAGCTGTGTGTCTGCCTATACAGACACCTATTACGACTGTATCAGGCATGTTGTTTCTCCTTCGGGCCTGTGACTGTTTGGCACACCAGCTTTGCGTACTATTCATTGCATGTGCTGTGTTTGAAGGTTGTGGTTGCTTGTGATCTACTTTGGAGGCTTCTGTTGGTGTGGTGTGTTTGTAATTAAGGCCTCCGGGAATATTTGTCTGTGTTTATGTGTTTGGTTTACAGTTCTGGTAGGTCTATGTGGGACTGGGTTTGTGGTGTATGTGGTTACCTTCTCCTCCTGACTAGTGTTGACAGTACTGAGTTGTTGGAGCTCAACCTCATGTTTGGATACATGGATGCATCTATCACATATGTTTGTATTTATTGGGGGGTGTTGTGGTTGTCTGTGTACTTGGTACTGGCATCACATTGCCTCTGGATTCATAGATTATACTTGTGGCTGGACTTAGTGGATTGTATGTGTGGACATATGTTGTTGCCATACTACTGGTCAGTGATTACTTCCCTTTTTATGTTTGCTCTATCATGTGGTAACTTCCTCATTCTCTTGCATGGTTTGGTAATGGCTGGAGGCCAGCATGCCAGATGCCTGCGTGTATGGCATTGTGTGTTGTTGTTATTTGTGACTGCATACTCCAAGCATTCCTGGCTGTGTTCATGGAATGCCTGTATAACATGTTCTGTGGTGTGTCCCATATTCTGCACTTGCACAGGGCCTTTTGTGGATTCAACATCGGTTTTGAGGGCTGCAACCTATACTTTACACATGTTTTTCACTGTGGTATTCTGGCCAGGGACTGGGGTCAGGGTGTGTATATCCAGTGTGATTACTCTATGGTCTGGTCTTACCAGTGAGGGGTACACTTCTCATCTTGCCATCCAGTACACATGTTGCTGATTATCACATCCAGTATGCTTACCCCTCTTGTGGGAGTAGTACATTGTTCCTGGGCATTTTGGTTTATGGAATCTGGGTAATTTTCTCCTACTGTGTTGGTGCTAGTACAATGCTACGTGTATGTCTGGGTATTTTCAGTCGAGCAATATAATGTGGTTTGGGGGGCTTGATATATTCATGCATTCCGACATAGGCCAGGTGCTGTTCCTGGTATTAGGACAGTGGTCTGCAGCAGGCTATATATTGCGAGGCAGTTTTAGCCATTGGTATTTGACCATGGATATTCCATGCTGCTTCTTGTTGTGGTACCAACATGGGGGTGCGGTTATCCTTGCCATTTCTTGCTAGTCACCCTCCTTTTGTAGCTTGTTCCATGTTTTGCGGCTGTACAGCACAGTATGAGGTGTGACCTGGTAGTGTTAGGGTGCTGATGTGAGCCTTGCCCAATTCTCTGTTACAGGACTGGTATCTACATTCTCCTTACTGTGTGCGTTTACACTGCACACATCTTGCTGTTTATACATCTGTCATGGGGTAGTATTACATCTAGGTTCCTATCCCTTGTAGAACCTATGAGGTTGGGTTTGTGTTTTGAGACTTACCTATTCAGGGCATGCTGTGGGCACTGACAGCCTTTGGCAGTATCCATGGGGCATGGCATGATAGGTGCACGCCACCCCTAGCAGGTGGTGCATCATGACAAACTCCGCATATCTTCCCAGCCTGTAACACATTGGCTCCCCTTTGACTGACTGCATCACTTCAGCCAATTATTGTACTTGATCTTATTGTCTTCATAGTGTGGCATCATGCTTGGTGAGGGTGAGATGTTAGGCAGGGTCTTCATGTTTGCATATACTAGATGATGTTACATTGCTTAACACATGGCAATCATGCCTCAGGTGGTGCTGCAGGGCTGCCTCTGTCGGATGCACATACTACACTCCCTGTACATGTTTGAGAGCAGGTTGTGTCATGTTAGGCATCCCTGTTACTATATGAGTGAGTCAGAGAGGGGTATCATTCCCAGGGTTCTTACTGAGCCAGTGTATGTGCTATGCATTGCCTCTTTGCCAAGGCCAGGGCATACTGGCCATGCCTTCTTCTGCCTACTGGGGCAGGCTCAGGTTGTTCCTCCTCTGAGTCACGCTCTGCCTGTGATGGCCTTGGCAATGGTGGGGAGCTGTTTGGCCCGGCCCTATGCTGGCCCTGCTGCAGCTGTTTTTGCAAGATCATATTATGTAGCATAGCACATACTGTGACAATTTGAGTACATGTAGTTGGTGTGTACTGCAAGGCTCCACCAGATGTGTCCAGACACCGGAACCGTGACTTGAGCAGCCCAAACACACGCTCTATTACATTACTTGTTTGTGCGTGTGCCTCATTATGGCGTTCCTGTTCAGGTGTGTGTGCGTTTCTGATGGGTGTCATCAGCCACGGCTCCAGTGCATAACCTGCATCCCCCACTAGGTGTCCGTGTGGGATGTCCCCATTGGCAAATGTCTGGTACAGCTGCGTCAAATGCCAGATGTGGGAATCGTGATAACTCCGGGGCAGCACACACATTCATTATTATGCCCTGGGCATCACACACAACCTGGCAGTTGATGGAGGGAAGCCCTTGCGGTTAATGTAGGCCCTACCCGCTCACCAGCTGGAGCTTTGATGCGTATGTGCATGCAGTCTATTGCACCCAGTACCTCAGGGTATTCCGCTATTTGCTGGAAGAGACGATATTGCTGGCCAATACCTCACAGGCATTGGGGAAATATACATGATCACCGACATGTGCTGACATGGCATCCAGGAACTGGTGTAGTACCCTGGAGGCTGATGCCTGTGATATCCCCATCATATCGCCAGTCGGTCTCTGGAAGGTACCTGTTGCTAGTATTCTTAGGCCAACACATACCTTGGTTTCCACTGGGATGGGTTCCCCTCTGTTGGTTCTGTGTGTGAGGCGTGGCCTGCACAGCTCAACAATTTGCTGCAGGAGCTCTCTGTCCACTCTATAGCACTCTTCTATCTCCAGCTCATGTAACCCGTGGTAGGTGACCCTGGGCCTGTACACTCTTCTCCGTCTCCTCACTGTGAGTTGTCTGGCACCATCTGCATTGTCACCACCCTCAGCAAGTCGCCTATGTCTCATTATGACAGATATGGCAGCCCCTAACATTTCTGCTCTGAGTGAAGCTTTTTCAGTTTTCACTTCTATTAGCTTACTCCTGTCTTGCAGTGTCTCTTTATGGAAACATCCTGCACTACTGTTTGCAGAGTTTTAAGTGCTGGGCTACTATTCTGCCTGTGTAATTGCCTGCTTCTAATTATTTTCACCTGCTAGCTTCAGCAGTTATCCCTGCTAGCTTCCTATTAATTCTGTTGCTTCCTTTTTCCTCTCTGTTTCCTCAGGGGGGTGCAACGTGCATACTATCTGAAACACGCTCACAGTGGCTTACACGCATGCACACGTGCTTACATGGTTCAGAATCTACTTATTCGGGTTTACACGCGTACACCCGCAAACACTGTTACACATCTGCCAACAGCCTCCAACATACTCAGACTGCCTTGCGTCGCGCACACCCGCGCAAACAGTGTTAAACATCTCCCAACATGCTCCCACATGCTCACACTGCCTTACACGCAAGACACTGTCCTACTCGCTTCATGGTGCACACATGCATGCACGCCAGCAAGAAACTTTGGTGTAGGTAACAGTGTACACCTTCCATTTCTTGACTTTCCATGACTTATCTAGTGGCACACCTCTTTCCATGATCTGTGCCTGTCATCTGTCATGTTACACTGGCCTCCAATGAACTGCATTTCTTTCTACCATTCCCCCCTGTGATGTCACCTATCTCCTACTCTATTCCTCCCCTTTTGTATCTCTTACACTACTCAGACTGTGCTCATTTGGTATGTGACTGTGAGATTCAGTATCCGAACCCTCATTTACATGAGATTGCCTACTAATGCTTAGTTACATGTCTTAGACTCAGCTTCCCCCCATAGCAACCACTACACGGTGGCCATGTTGGTTTTGGTCTGCTGGTCCCTGCATTGTCATTCCATGTATTGCATGAAACCCACATTTGTGGGTTTATAACCTTCTTTTTTATGGTTTTATACAGCCCAGTTTTTAGCAGGCTGCGCTGGTTTAAAAAATATCGAAAAAAAAAAAATTATATTTTTAATATTATCGGGTTATCTTGCCAATGGCCACATATTTGGCCATTGGCATGCTACCTGAGTCATATGCAACCTTTATTTGGAGCTGACATCGCTCCATTGTGGAATTTGCAGAAATGTACTCAGTTGTCAGCTGAGTACATTTCTGCAGCTAAAACGTCTCCTACACGGACTGGTTTCTGCTTCGTGGATCGCTAATATACCTCATTTGCATACCTTTCGGATGCAAGTGAGGTATTTAGCATGTCCACGCCCAATCCGTGTAAGAGACGTTTTAGCTGGTCTCTTACACGGAGCTTAGGGCTGTTCCTGGATCGTGAGGCTTGCATGGAGTGTTGCATGTCTCTTACACTCCGTGCAAGCCTTCATGAATCCTGCCCAATGTCTTAGAATGTAAGGAGACATTGTGGCAACTTGTGCTGGGGGCTGACAGGTCGCCTGGCCTTAATGAGTACATCAATTTAAAGTGTTTTGTAATGTATAGGTAGGCATTTGTACACACACGCACGTGCACATGTGTGTGTATATATACTTTTTTTATATATATATATGTGTGTATATATACATATGTGTGTGTAAACACGGATATTTGTGTGTGTGTGTGTGTGTGTGTGTGTGTGTGTGTGTGTGTGTGTGTGTGTGTGTGTGTGTGTGTGTGTGTGTGTGTGAGAGTGTGTGTGTGTATATATGCACATATGCACACAATGTATGTACAGTACAGTTATGATCTAATATATTGTGTTTATAAGTATGTGTATTTTATTTCATTTAATTTTCATATTATTTTCAGAAAATATTGTTTTTACAATTTGGATGGATGTGATGTCATTTCCTGTATTGTGAGGTATTTAAGGAACTGGTGGTTATAATGAACTGTTTCTGAGAAAGTTCACGTATTAAATTGTGGATGAAAGCGCTAAATCTTTGGCTTTCTTGCTTTTTTGGTCATTTCACTAGCAGATTTGAAGTTAAATATTTTAAAGTCACCTGCAAAATCTGTAACAACAGTGCTAATGCATAAGTCCTTAAAGACATTACAAGCACTCCTCAGTTCCTCCTGGTCTTCTTGTTCCATGGGGTATTCCTCCAATCCACCTTCCCTCATGGACTGCTGCTGCTGGTATTGTCTCCTTGGCCATGGTTCCTTCCCTGTTTATTTGTCCCTCAGTTTGTCATATAGTCAGAGTGGTTGATACTCCAAAGGGGGTTGCTCAGGGCTGAGGTGCTCACACTGTGGGCCATTTTCCATGTTGTGTCCATCCCTCAGTTCCTTGGAACCCTGGGAAATGTCTTGAGCCATATTTCTCCCTCACACTTGGCTTGGGGGCTGGTGGTGGTGCATATGCTTTATTGTTGCCATATTCCACTCTTTCCATTTCCATTTTTTTCTACTTCCTTTCCTTCATTTTGTGGATTTGAGTATCAATATTGTAGAATATGCAGGCATGCTGGATTTTATATTGATCATATAAGCAGTCCTTCGTGATAGAGGAGGAGGAGGAACAGATACATGAATCAAACTAAGAGATGGTGAAATTGTATGGCTCTGGTGATGAACATCTACTTGGTTTTACAAATGGTACTTTTTCTATAACTTCCTTTTATAATTTTAATTACTATAATTTTACCGAGTTGGATATTGGCCCTGAACATCATAAACTTTTTTTAAAAGGGTTTACATTTATCCCCTGTGGATGGGCCAACATAGAATATACAATTTTAAATTGAAAGCTTTTCACCAGAAAATTTAACTTACATGTTTTATTTGGTGAGAAAACAGATTTTGAGACCCCCCACCAATAATTTCAAATGTAAATGCATGGTTAATCCTCCTTTATACTCAGTGATAAATGTTTTTGAAAAGACTTGTGAACGTGAAATTAGAGAGTTATTAAACAACAAGAGGATACACAAGTTTTACAACTTGCCGAAAAAAGAAAGGGAGATCTTGGATAATATAACTTACAACAAAAATATCAGATGCATGAAGCATGATAAAGGTGGGGGCTTGATGATTCTGGATCTTTTAGACTACACTGGCAGGATGAGTTCTTTACTCATTGATGATATAGTATAATGTATTGCATCTGTTAATGACGTAAAAATTGTCTATACAGCTATTAACATTGTGCTTGATGTGCATTTATTATTTGAAAACATTCCTCTTGGTTTGTATGATTTTTTTGAAAGTGCAGTTTCCTGTAATTCCAAAGATATTTGGAATTCCTAATATCCATTCAAATATCAGGGATCCACTGCTACATCCACCTGTAGCCGTTGGTAGGTCCATCACTGAGCCCCTAACCAAATTTGTTGATCGTAAACTTAAGTCTTTATTCACAAACTTTATTCACATTCTCCATGGTTCTTGTGATTTCTTAGATAAACTCAGGAACATTGTGTGTTGTGAAAATCATTTACTGGTCACTTTGGACATTAAAAATTTATACATGGTCATTCCTCATTAACAGGGACTAGATTGGTTTGGGGAAATTTAGATCGCTGTCTGATAATGACAGTGATGCATTGCTCATTTCAGATTTTATGGAACTCAGTTTAAGCAACAATTTTTTTTTTATGGTGAATATTACAAGCAACTTCAAGGTGTTGCTGTGGGGGCTGCATATCCCCCCATTTTTGTAAATGGTGTTTTACTTTGGTGGGAAATTGAAAAAATGTTTAAAATGGACCTATTGGCATACTGTACGTATTTTTGATACCTGGACTATATATTTATTGTATGATCTGGCAACAATGAACAATTTCAGGATTTTGCTGCTTAATTATAGGTTCATAGGTGTTTACTAGGTTAACGATTACAAGGGCCATTTTAAACCTAGCTATGCATTCCATGGCTAGGCCTTCTACTTTTTTGAAATTCACACACAATATCAATGCCAATAAGGCAAACTTTTTAGACGTGGAAATTAATAAAAGTGGGGTTGGGAAATCTGATATCACCATTTACTGTGATCTCACTTTTTGTAACGCCTTTTTACACTTCAGTAGCAACCATCCGTTACACGAAAAGAGAGACGTGATCAAAAGTCAGTTCATTTGTGTGTCTCGATTAACTTCTAATGATAGTGCTTGTATTGACCAATTTGATATATTGAAAAACATTCTCATAGAACTTTATCTGACCACCATGGTGGTTTTTACATACAGATACTTCAAGAAAGGAGTACTAAATGTGCTCCCATTATTAGAAGGGGCTTACAGAATTTTAACTGTGACACTGCTAAAGATAACCAAGACAGTAAGACTGAGCATCTGGTTAAACATCTAGATCATTTTGATAACATGTTATTACATTATTCTTTTGATGTTGGTGACATCCTCAATATTGTATATGGAAATTGGTCAATTCTACATTGTGAAGAAGATTTAAAATCTTGCTTCAACAACCCCCCTCTCATGTTTACCTTCAAAAAGAGGTCTAATATCAAAAACATTTTAGAAAGACCTGTTAGTAGATCCTACAAAGGCTCTTTTAGAACTTTCAAGTGTGGAAGCTGTCATCAATGTTCATTCATTGACACTGATCTGGGGGATGAATTTATGACTACGATTTAAAAGTGGATGACTAGAGAGAGATACAATTGCTTATCTGTCAAAGTAGTGTATATAGCTAGGTGCAGCTTCTGTCAGTCTTTTTATTATTTTTCCCATTGCAATAACACAACATTCTCAAACAACAGGGCACAAGAGGCACCCATCGCCACCCCCCCCTCTTCTATTGGTAATATTGCTCCTCAATATACACAAAATTGTTTGCCAACACTAGTTCTATATAAAGGTATGTTAATGTCATTGTTAAAGACCCCTGATTCAAATAAATATTCATTCAACCAGTCAACACCTTGATCATGAGGTATTATGTTAAACAAGTTTATAATATTGATGGTCAAAAAACTTACGCTGTCCGAATAGTCTATTTCCCTCATCTCTATAAGGAAGTCCCAAGAATCCTTTCAAGAATCCTTGCACAAGTGCTGGTGGTGTTTTAGTAAATCATTCACTTTAAGTTCAATAAACTTAAAGTGTGTGTTTTGGAAGTTCCAGCGTTTACAATGGGTCTCATTAGTGGGTCAGTGAGAGATTTGTGAATTTTAGGAATTCCGAATATTGAAGAAATTCGAGGGAATTTTGTTTCCAAAAATAAATGCAACCTCATATCAATCTGGCCCTGTTCAACCATGTCTCGAAGGTAAGAATCTATTTTCTTATATGCTATATTAATAAAGTTAAGGGAGGTTTCCTCATAAAATTTGTCATTGTTCAAGTATTCAGACATCTTGTTGTGTCAGTCAACTCTATTCATAACCACAACTCCCCCTCCCTTATCAGGTTTCATAAGCTGTAGGCTTTTGTCCTTCACCAGTTCTCTTAACAGCCAAGCTTCAGTGTCATTTAAATTATCATTAGATTGAAAAGATGGACTCTGTAAATGTTTTCTAAACTCAAAATAACATAGACGTTCAAACAAGAGTAAAGGGGGAGCCAAGGGCGGATTGAAAGTGCTGCTTCTTCTAAAAATTTCATTAACATTTGTAAGGTTAAAGATCTTCTTATATGCCATATGCGTCTCATTTTTTGAGACCTTTCCATAGATCTCATCAAATAGGATGTTATACATGCGATCTGTGTAGTCTATTTTATTCATGATCACAACTCCTCCCCCTTTGTCTGGCTTCATTATTCTTATGTCAGAAGCCCTTAATTTCTTTAATGTTTCAAGATCCTCCTTAATCAAGTTAAATTCCAACTTAACCATATTCATCTGCCGGACTACTGTGGATTTTAAATCTGAAAATACTTTCAAAGGCTAGTAGTATGGTGTGGAAGGGTGGGTTTTTGAGTGAATTGTTTTACATCAATTAATACATTTAGAATGGTAGTCCCCTGACTCATAACAAAAGAAAAGCCATTAGAAAAAAGCTCAGCTTGAGGCTGATTAGTATCAAGTCTGTCAGGCTATGTTCCACAGGCAGATGTTCCATAGTCTGAACTTGATATATGTTAGTGTCTTGCCATACACTTAAAAAAAATAATGACTAGAAGATAAAATACATAGGACAGTAGCATGAAACAGCCACATCATCTTCACCAGCCCAAAAGAAAAGGAGGGGTGAAGGCAAGGAAATCATGGATTAACAGGGATTACAGCATTGTGTGCTCAGAGGTATTTGCTCTAACAGTGTGAAGGAAAACAGGAACAGTAGTTGTGGACCAACTATAGTGACATACAGAGCTGGCAGAAAATGATGAGTGTGACTGAACTATTGCACTGCAGTAAAGAAAAAGTAAAGAGTAGTTAGTATCAGGAGAAAAACACATAGGTAAAAAAAGGCCTGTGATGAGACTGTAGCTAGAAGAACCACAGGTGAAAAGATGAGGGTACACAATATGATGAAAGTTCTTAGGCAGAGAATGACCAAGAGGAAAATCTATACTAGGATGTTAGATGAATGCAGAAAAGGTAATCTGGCAGCCCAACATAGCAGTAGATAAATAGGCAGTCATACGGAATGTATACGGCAATGAAAGCTTTGCATCCGTCAAATATTGACATTTTGTGAGCCAGACAAGTAATTTTAGAAAATATTATTCAGAATGATGTGAAGGAGTCCTGTCAGGTAAGAATACTGAACTCATTCCTCACTGCTGTATTTTCAGAGAATTGGGTAGTGGTTTGCAATATAAGAAGAGGAGCATTGAAAAACAAGTGAATCAATGGGAGAGTAACTAAGGAAACAGAGAAGGATCTCCAGGGACTTTGAGAAGATAAGTCTCACAGAGTGGATGAGTTACCTCCTGGATAGTAAAATAATTTGTGCAAGGTCATGGTGGCCAATTGGCTGAATTTCAGTACCCCTAAATTTTGTCATAGTTAAATTCCTTTAATTTTTAGTTAGACGATGAATGATCAAAGATCCATCTTGATGAGGAAAAAAAGTGCTGCTGTGATTTGCTATGGTGAACAGGATATAGTCACTTATCCATTGCAGGATTGCATTTGACAAGTTAAAACCTTACCTAATTTATGTGGCCCAATGTAAAAAAATTAGTTGTTTTTACATGGGTAAAGACGCAAAGGAAATTCAAAAATCAGATTTATGAAAATTTATAGGATGCCAAAAGAAAAAACATGAATAATTCTTTGTATAAACACATTTCAAATTATCCCACACACAGCTTTTTATTTTTTGGATTGGGCAGAGTGATAAAATGTGCATGAGGTGGCCCATGGACTGATCTGATTGAATTCAGAGAGCTAGAGTGGCAAATCAAATTAAATGTATGTGTTTTCCTTGGACTTACATGAAGTTTGGCAACAAACCAAGTTGTCCCGGGACATCTTCATGAGGGGTGGGGCTAGGTTGATATTAAGGGGAGTTAAGTGGGCTGGGGAGATGAAAGGGTTAAGTGGAGGCAGGGATGGTTAGGAGGAAATGAGATAAGGATGGGGAGGGGCTTAAGAGGTTTAGTCTAGTGTACCTGGGTAAGCAAACACATTTTGGCGTAAACTTATGTCCAAGATGACCAAGGTAACTTGGAGGACAGGTAGGCCTGAGATAAGTGTGTAGGGGGTATGCTGAAGGTGGGTAATGCTTATTTCTTTATTTACTTACTTTTATTTATTGGAGCTTTGGCTTATTGTTAAGCATTTTAGCTCTTAGTCATACAGGGTGATTCAGACTTTGATTAAATGGTGTTTAGGTGGGCCCTTCAGGACAATTAGCTTAGTATTTTCTCTCTTCAGCTCCTTTTTGTGGGGCCGATTACATAGGAAATGGTATAGTAGGTTGTGATGGCTGATAGAGCTGTGGCTACAGTCTCGGGGTAGGTTCAGGGCATAAAAAAAAAAGATTGTCTAAATAAGGTGGCTCCTGAGGTAAGGCACATGCGATTTTCTTAGTAAAATCTTTCTTTTTCCTTGGGAGAGGGGGATTTATCCATTTTTGTTAGTGGTGGGGGTAGGCTACCATTACTGTCTTGATGGAAGTCCCTCAGCAGAGCGGTGGATGGAGTTTCACAGGCTCCAGCTGAAGTAGAGTAATGACTGCCTCAGCACATGCGCAAAGTCATGCTAATGCAAACCCGTTATTCTACAGACTTGCTGTGTTACTAAAGTGTTTTTCAATTTTGGAATTAAGCTAACATTTTATTCTGTAAGAGCAGCATGTAAAAAGGTTCCTGTGGTGGGCCTTGTTCGAAAGCAATACCTCTTAACTGTACAGACTTCTGCAGAATGGCCAGATTTCCCTCATGTTTTAGGGTCCATTTTAGTATAATGCTGTTGCTAGCAATTAGTGGAGAAGCATTCAGGACTGCAGTTAGAAAATAATGACGGACATTGGAGTAAGGCGGACATCTGTGTGGCAAACTTCATTCCCATCAGGAAATTCACACTATTGCAAAACCTGCTATTCAATGCACTTTCTAAGTTTGAAATCCTTTCTCTGGGTGGGTTGGCAGGCAGAGAGTAATGGCCATGGCTGTACATGCACATAGCAGGGTCAGCGGTTGGGGGACAGTATGATGTGCTGCTTTCCTCATTGGCAACAGTTTAGATGATAAAAAAAAAAAAGTTGTGTTTATTCACTCAGGCTGGTGTGGCTGCCACCATGCTTTTTGACCCATTAGTCAGGCAGGTGAAGTAACTTCTCAGCAGACCTGTGAGTGGTTTGTGGTTTCACAGGCTTACAATGAGTTGGCAAGGCTGAGAACTGACAGACATTCAGTGTCAGCTGTTGATTGTACAGGAATGCTTGTGTTACTCAATGGACAGGCATAAATGAGGGCAATGTAGAAGTCGGGTATCAAGACAGTTCTGTCATGGTAAGAGCAATGGGTTTATTTAGATATGTTATCGATGCATGTAACTCCGAACAACTTGGAGAAGGAGTCATCACTGCATATGGGGCGGTGCTGTGCTGAGCAAACATCGAAGATTGCACAATACTAATTCATGAACTTTAAGCATACTTGGCTTGGTTCAGGGATCCATTCCTTTCAGGGTATTGGGAAACCCAAAGGTTTAAAAAAAAAAACTGTCAGACATGTCAGGTTCAGATTTCTGGCTGTTGACGGGTGGAATGAGGTGGAGGTTTCCTTATGCTGAGGATTTAAGGGAGCAGCCTGGGTTTGTAAGCAGGTTTTGTTTTGTTTATTTCTAAATAGTGCCAGAAATGTTTAACATGCATTTTGTTAGGAAGTAGTGTATGTAGATGTCATTGGTTTGGGCTGCTGCTCCAAATACCTTTTAATTGTAGAGATTTTGTGTTAGGTTCGGATTATGCCTGGAAATTTTGGACATTTTATATACCTGTGGTTTTCTGGCTAATTGTCAATCAGTGCAGGCTGCAGTTGAAAAGTACTGACCGATACTAGAGCTTCAGAATTTATACACTTCAGTCAGTGCATGATAATGCAAAATATGTTAAGCTATCAATTTTCTAAGGTGATAGTTATAGCACTATAAAGATTTGTCTAGGAAATCAAAACAATGACGTCATTGAATATGGCATAACAATATGGACAGTCTATAAGAAAACAAGAGAAGTTATAGTGAAATCTTAAGACTGTAGTCAGAAATAATGACAGATATTTGAGTTGTGGACTTCATACCATTCTGAATATCCATGGTACCGCAACCTGTTCTATCAACCTTTTAAGTTTGTAAGAGGAATACTTAAAATACTACCTGATTGTATTTTGTAAAGCTGCTAGTCAGCTATTAGGTTTGCTGCATTGTGTCCATTGGTTTCATATTATGTTGGTTAGTGTGCCTCATTTGGAGATGGAAGGTTAAGAGCTAGACAGATGGTTTTACAATATAAGTTAGTTTGGCGTATACAGGGCACTAACTGATATGGTCTGGAATCGCAAGGTTACACAGGTTGTGGATATTGATAGGTCCCTTCATGTGTGGGGGTTTAGTTTTAGCATACTTGACTGGTAGTTAAATTTATCTTGGGTATTTGATAGGGTCATTGGAAGCATAGCTGCAGTTATGGCTGTTTTGTCATAGATGTGAGTGGCGGTGGTACATTCCTTTTCGGGTTGGCAGGATAGGTTGTCCTTGAAGATGTCTTGGAATGTGTGTTATGTATTTTATATGATTTACATGTCCTTTTGTTTTGCAGATGGGGTCTTGGAACAATGTGGCTGTAATTTGGAACTGGTGGGTATAAGGTGGAGCCTTCTTGTTACATATTAGAGGGTTTACTTTTGTCCTTTTCTTTGTAGATGGTGGTGTGCCGAGTACCAGTTGTGGAGATACACAGTGAATTTGCAGATGATGGAATCATTGACGAGTGAGGAGGTTACACATGGGGAACAGAAGTGGGTGGCAGTTAATGATGGACGTAAGTGTATTTCAAAGTTATTGAGTTGGTAGAGGACTTGCACTGCTAGTCAGAGAAGGACAGGCAGTTGAGTTTGTGAACTCACGGTTAATTGGTTGTACAATTTGTTATATTAACCATTCAGTATGTTAGATTAATGTTGAAAGTTGTTCCTGCTTTTGGGCATTTGCATTCAATAGTAAAAGGGAGCAACAGCCATTGGCCATAGGTAAGGGTTTGGGTTCCTGCAGTGGGCTTGATGAGGTTACAGGTAAGGATTTTTGTTTATTGCTCATGAAGGCACGTCAATGTGGATGGGGTTCAGGTAGGTGGAGTGGAGTCACAGCACTCTTAGTATCATAGGAAGTTATTAGGCTACTGGCTTGGGGATGGTTACAAGCTAAACAAGTTTGTTTCTTTTTCTGCGGGTGGCACTTATCACTCTTGTCAAGGGGATATAAGTCATAGTATAAAAAAAAGGGGGGCTGGTGCCATACTTTGGTGCAGAGTCTGGCAAACACTTGATGGGGTGGCATGGGTCCTCGTCAGTGCATCCATGTTAAGTAATAATTGGTATGTGTGAACAGAGAATTTATTGTTTTTTGTTTTCTTTGCAGATTGCTGAAGTGCAGAAGGTATCATGCTGTGGCTTGAAAAGGGGATTAGAAAGGTGTTTTCATAGGTTCATAGGTAGGTACTAGGCTATCGGCCCAAGGGCCTACGTAAGCCTAGCAAACAAGGTTCCCTGGCTTACGCCACCCAAGAAAGTTATTTACCTGTGCCACTGTCGAGCAGAGACACAGAAGTGATCCCTGGGGTGTATTTCCTATTTCCCATCCACTCATCAAGATTTTTCTTGAAGAGTGCTAATGAAGAACTTTGCTTGACATAGATGGGTAGCCTGTTACAAAGTATAGGAAGTCTCTGGGACAGGAATCTATCCCTTCAGCATGTCCTGCTTATTGTGGTGACAAGGTTTAGGTCCCTAGAGCATGTAGCTCAGAGGGATTGGGATTTCTTTAGGTGTAGCATCTCCAACAGCTCTGGGTTTGACATAGCTTTATATGTTAGGCAGAGATTACCTTGGAGTAGGCTATATGCTACGGAGTAAAGCTGGAGTTTTTTGAGGTGGTCAATGTAGGGCATTTGTTTGAGACCAGTAATCCTCTTTCTGAGGAACTTCTGTGGCCTTTCCAGCTGCTGCAGATGTCTTGTGAGGTACATTCCAAAAAGGGCGTTGTACTCTATAATGGGTCTAATGAGTGTCGAGTAGAGGGGAACAATGACCTCTTTTTTCCTGGATGAGAACCCTTTTATGATGAGGTGTGCCATGTAGAAGGACTTCCTGACTACTGTGGCGATGTGACTATCAAAGGAGAGACTACTGTCCACCTGGGTCCCAAGGTCTCTTATCACACATTCGGTGTTAAGTAGATTGCTGCCTATGTGGTAGTTCATGGGTACAGAGTTTTTACCAAAGGGATGACACTGCATTTTTTGGCATTGAGCTTGAGGCCATGGCTCTGACACCAGGCATCTGTCTCAGCGAGGCCCTTCTGTAAGATGTCCACATCATTTGGGGACTTGACTATGGCTCCTAGTTTGCAGTCATCTGTGAACTTCGTTAGCCAGAGGCCTTCTGTGTTAGCCTGTACTTCACAGAAGTAGATACCAAACAGGAGAGGTCCCAGGATGGAACCCTGTGGTACTCTACTTGTCACTGCTTTGAGGTCAGATTTGGAGTCTGCAACTTTTACATTGTGGGTTCTGTCAGTGAGCCAGTTGGCAACACATCTTATGACGTAGGGATTTATACCTAGTTTAGTGAGTTTAGCTATAATTCCAGAATGGGGGATGGTGTAGAATGGCTTGGCGAGGTCAAGATAGGCTGTGTGAACCACCTTACCCTCATCTACGGCTTTGGTGACTGCCTCAAAGAAGTTGATTAGGTTCAGGAGGCATGATCTGCCTTTCACAAACCCAAACTGTGTGGGATGCAGAGTTTGGAGGTTACCAATGTCTTTGTTTATGAGCTCCATGATGATACGTTCCATGGCCTTGCAGACCAGGCTCATCAGGCTAATAGGTCGATAGTTCCTGGGATCAGTGGTAGCTCCCCCTTTGTGGAGTGGGATAACTGTTGCTGTGTGCCATTCAGTGGGCACAAAGCCTGATGCGAGGCTATTATTGAACATGGTGCTTAAGTGGGGAGCCAGTTTGTTCTGAAGTTCATGTAAAATGCAGCCAGGGATGTTGTCTGGTCCCATGGATGCTGTGTTTTTGGCTTTAGAGAGTGCAGCTTTTACCTGCATAGTTGTGATTACAGGGACTCTGCATTCTTGCTGTATAAATATGGGCCCTTTAGGGGGTGAGGGGGTAACGTTAGCACTAAACCTATCTGCCAGGATGTTGGCAATATCAGTTGGTTCTGTAATTTTGTGCCATTGTGCTGTAACTCAGAGCAGATCTGGGTGTTGCCATCAAGATTCTTGACATAGCTATATAATGCTTTGCGGTTGTCCTTAGAATTAGTGACAATTTTGTTTTCATAGCTAGCTTTGAAGGATCTTATAAGGGATCACAGCTTTTTACTAAGGCTGACCAGGGAGCTCCTCCACTCATGGGATTTTACTCTCCTTTGCAACAGTTTCTTCCTTCTGTTGTACAGTTTTTTATGGCAGGGGAACACCAGATTGGCTTCCTTTTTTTGGAGGATAGTGTCTTGGTTCTGTTTGGGATAGCATGATCCATGCACACGTGTAAGTGTTTATAGAGTGCATTTGTGTAGGATTCAGCAGTTGTAACTGTATTGTCCATCTTCATGGGTGTCATGAAGTTCACCACTTCTGTCTTAAGGAGCATGAAGTTGGCTTTGGAGAAAATTTTTACCGTGGTTTCCTTAATGGGGGGCGGGATGTGGATATCAAGGGTGATTAGCTTATGGTCAGATCAGACCAACGAGGAGTTGACTTCAGGTGTGGAACACTGGTCACTCATGTTGGTAATGACTAGGTCTAGGATATTGTTGCCCCTGGTGATGGTGTGGATAAGTTGATCCAGGGCATTGGAGTTTATGAATTCCAGAAAGCGTTGAGCTAAGGAGTTGGTACACGAGTAGTTTTCCCAGTTAATGGTGGGGTAGTTGAAGTCATCCATTATTAGGGTGTTTGGCTGAACCCTAATATTTTCCAGTACATCAAGAAAAGAGGATTGGGAATCCTGGGGCATGGTGGGGGATCTGTAGCAAGCTACAATTTGGATTGCCGTTTTGCCCAGAGTTAGTTGCACTTAGATAACCTCGGATGCATTATGCTGAGCAACTAGCCTGGATGTGTGGATATCCTTAATGAATATGGACACAGCTCCACCTTTGGTGATTTGGTCCAGGTTACATGGCCGAAAAGTGTGGTATGAGTTATAGCCTGGTAGTGCAGCAGTGCTCTCTGGAGCCTTGAACCAGGTCTCAGTCACTGCACAGATATCAATGTTCTCCATTTTAAGGAGTGCCTTAAGTGAGTGCATTTTGAGATTTAGACTTCTAGAATTGAGTAGCATTACCCTCAGTTTTTGCTTGCCTGTTCCTGTTACAGTGGTGAATTTGTTATTTGAACCTTGCCTAAAAAAGGCACTATAGGGGCAACAAGAGCCTTAGCCAGTATCCAGAATCCCAGGGGCGACAGGTGCAGGCCATCTGTGGCAAAGCATCGTGGTCTGTCGACCATGTCATCCCAAGCAGACAGATACTGGATCCCCTTAGAATGACACCAGAAGCTTAGCCATTGTCTGTGTACTGCGGTATCATTCTGGGCGATGGCAGAATGCTACTCAGGGCTATGGTCATACCTGCCTGGGCTACAAGATCAGAGAGCTCTTCCATGTCTCTTTTCATGTAGTCCAGGGAGGTATGTCCCAGGTCATTCACACCAACATGGAAAATGACAGTCATATTTGTACTTGTTGTGGAGTGACCTGAGTGCGTGGGTTATGTGGTGGATCCTGGCACCCGACAGACAGCTGACAGTAACCTTCTCCTTGTTTAGCCTGGTGAGTGGGACATCAGTGTGCCTGACTATAGAGTCACCTATGACTAGTGTGTTGGGTATGTTGTTTTGCCTTATTGGCTGTGGTTGAGTGGCACACTGAGTCTGTGGGCTATGTGTCATTTGGGTTGTGTTGGGGGATGGAGGTTGCTTGCGTTTCTGCTTTGGAGGTCTCTGTTGCTTAGACAGATTATTATTGAGAGGGTCCGCAAATGTTTTTGTGTTACTATGTGTGGATTTTGGTGGTGTAGATTTAGTGAGACTATGTGATGATTGTGGTGTGGTGCAAATGTTTACCTTCTCCTCATGACTGTCAAGTTCAGTCTTGGTTGGAGAGAGCTTTACCTCCAGTTTGGCTAGATAAGTGCATCTCTCACAGGTTGTAGTGTTGGGTGGTAGGAGGAGAGGGTTGTCTGTGTACATGAGGCAATTTCTACATTGCCTCAAGATGCCCAGATTCATCAGATAGACAGGAGAGAATACTGGGTGCTGATCCTTGGACATGCCTGAATAAAAAAAAAATTCCTCTAGATAAGTGAGGAAAGTGAGTACAAGAGCTGTTTTTCTCTACGCAAGTGAGAAAAGTAAGTACAAAAACTGTTTTCCTCTAGGTAATGAGGAAGGTTGAGTGCTATAGTAATTAGTAGCTTATTTAGTGATTACAAGTTCTGAACAAGTGCTGAGCATGAATAAGCAAATTTAAGTGCTAAAACTAAGAATCTGTATTTGCACTCGATGAGTTACAGGACAGAAACAAGTGCAAATGCAGGTTTTCAAATCAGAAAGTTGAGAGAGGTGGAAGAGATTGCCCAAACCGCCAATAACTATAATTTCTGGGCCAGAAACACTCCTTATGTGGTAGACAGGTTACCTAGTGCTTACCACTCCAACTGATAAGCTAGAAAGCTTCCCTCCAACACAGAAATGCTTGGGGTGCTCAGAAGCTTACATACAGTCCAGGATACAGCAAATCTGTATCTGGAACACTAGTTACAGGAAAGGTAGGAAACAGGCTTACAGTTTTTTTTTTTCATAGGATAGATGTTCTTGCCACTGGAATGGGGCACAAGGAGGGTTTGAGTAATTACCTTAGTAAGGCATGTTAGAGCTATGTGTTTAATTAGTGGGAGCTGATTTTTGTGTTAGTATAGGGGGCAAGTAAGGAAGGGGTAGGTTGGGGGGCCAAAGGGAAAATTGTTGGGGATGGTTTATGGGGATAGTGGGGATCCTGTGGGATGAGTAGAGTCACGACATTCATAGGAGCATGGGAACTTATTAGGCTACAGCCCTATGGCTCTTGCAAGCTAGTGAATTTCAATCCTTGCTTTCTTGGAAACCTTCGGTGGTTATGATCACTCATCCAGTTGTTTGAACCATATGTGGGGGAAGGACCAATGAGTTGTGGGATGGGATGAGTTTGTTCCTAATGGTTGGCATCATTTAGTTGGATGTCTTTCTGATTCTCTGAGCAGCCTAACCCTTCAATATATACATGCCAACAAACAGAAATGTACGTGCATCTAATTGACTATATTTTCCTACATATATTCTAGAAAACAGAAGTGTACATGCACTACATTATATTTTACTACATATATATTCTAATAAACAAAAGTATATATGTACTGTTATAAATGTCTGAATATATATAACAGTTCTCCCTTTTTGTTTTGAAACACACAAAACAGATTAAATTGATATGCATTCTTTGGTATTATGATTTATGGAAAACAGAGTAGGAAACAGAAAATTTAGTTTTCTCTTGATACAGCAACTTAAAACACAGTTTCATACAGGTAACACAATGATAACAACCATTACTACTAGAATAGGATGAATGATCTAATTTAACAAATGTTTTCTTTTGAAGACTACTCTGTAAACATTTCTCACCAATTATGAGGTGTATTTTGCAATTGCTGAATTAACTATTTGCTTTTATTTATGACTTTATGTAATAATATTAATGAAAATCTTACATTAATCATTGACAATGTCTGTGGATTTTATTGCAAAGACATTGCGGCCTTGTTTTCTGGAATAAGCACATATGTGTACATACAAATGAATTGAAGAGCAATTTCTGTGAACAGTTTAAAAGTTGATGGCAAAATTGTTTTACACAAATTTACAGAGTGTTGGAAAAAACATGGATTATACACTGAAGAATGTTGTTTACATAGTAAACCATTTACTGTATAGCACACACCAAGCATATTTATGATTTACTATCAGTTTTGCTTGCACAGACTTTTTCTGCATTTTTACATGCATGTACTGTAATGTACACTTAGTCCAGTTTACAAACTTAGTGACATTAATATTAAATTGAAGCCTGTTAATTAAACATTTACTGAAACATTAAAATGTATTACTGTTTTTGGTAGTTTTGTTTCACTACTGTGCATGTTGATGGTACCCTTATTACTTGATGACAATCAAAAGGCAAGGTTGTCTTTTAATAATAACTGAATTATTAACACAGACCAATGTGTTTTTTTCTTGTACCTTTATGTTAGACCCTTTTGCAGTACTGTTTCCACAGTCAGTGTAAAATTGAAAAAGTGCCCTTTCCTCTCTGTAGTATGCAGCATTTCATTGCAGTATTGTTTATTTGCTTTATGCTGTGAGAGCTGAATGTATGCCTTCCCTTTGGCTGTTTTCCAGATTGTGACATTCAGGTCTAAGGAAAGGTTGTTAACATGAAATTTTTGTCTCTCTGGACAAAATAAGTTACCTTGAGTTTTATTTGTAGTATTATGTACTCAGTTGAATATGGGTTTTGCTGGAGTCTCTGCTATTACTGCTGCTATTATGCAATTACAAAAAATTGTAAAAAAACAAAATAGATATTGGTTTAACTAACACATGCTTATATTTACATTATTTACATTTCCTGTTATCTGTCTTTTGCTCCTGTGCATTTTAAACAAGTGCACTTTAGGTAAAAAAAAAATACAAGCATGTCACTCTTGTGACTTTGTCTTTACTGCTTTTAACTACACTGATTTGATTTCTATACACTAGAACTGTTCTGTTTTTCATTTTTGAGCTTACTTAATTAATTTGAAATGATGATTTTGAAATTATCTAACAGCTTAGCTATTAGAGACTGTCCCTGTGTGTATGTCATAAGAACATCGGTTATATGTCTTACTTTACTGTTTAACTGAGAATCTTGCTTTAACTGAATGAAAGTTTTAAAACATTTGGGAATCATTTATCCATACATTAGATGCTGATGTGTATGCTAACCATTTTCTAAATGTAGAATAGTATGCCATCATTTTTTTTTCGGTTTAGCTAATTGGTGTATAAGGTCTGGAATTTCTTTCTTTAACTCTTTACTAACCAGATTATTTTTGTGTTGTAATTCTGCATGAGCTGTCTGATATTTCTTAGTAACCTGTTTTTCTGGCTCTAAAGCTCTTATGCAATGCTGACAAAGTGTTTGTATATTGTTTTTGAATTCTCTAAACTCACTCTGTCTGTCTCTTAGAAATTTATTATATTTTCTCGCAGTTCACAATGAACCTCTTTCCTGTCCTTATCTGTTTTGTGCTGTGCAGTGGCATTATTCCACTTTTGTCTAAAGGATGTAACAAGATATACAGGAGATTTTGTCAATAACTGATTTGACTGCTGTTGTAACTTTGAAATTAACATTTCACATGTGGTGACAGGACATATCTGTTTAAAATCTGGAAAGAGTGCAAGTGCATGACCCTTATCTGGTTGTTTACTATTAACAATGGTCTGAACTGTACTTTTATGACACTGTACATAGAAAATAGTTTCATATGACCTGCACAAAATACATTTACTGTCATACCACTGATTTTTCTGTTTAAGATACCAGTTAATCATAATCCGTTTGTATAATTCCTGTCTGTCAACCTGCCCTAATAAGGTTTTACATAGTCTGTCCAAAATGTTTTCTGGTCATTCTGATATATTAAGAGTAAAACCCTGTTTAATACCCTCTTTACCGGCATCCATACTGCATGCAAATACAAAAGATTTCTTACCAGTTTTACAGGGACAGTTGGCCATGCTGCTTACTGTAGATGATTGGAAAACTTCTGTAGTTACTTGAAAAGCTGGTGAAATTAAACTGGCCATTGCAGATTCAAAACCTGAGAATTCACCGACCTGGAGAATTTATGGCACTGCTTACTTCCTGCACGGCAGTCTCACTCCAGATCCAGACGTCTGGGGAACTGTACTACTGCCAACTGTGGAAACTGAAGTGTTCCTATTCAGGACTCAATCACATACATAAATGTTAGTTACTGCACTTTTACTGAAATTACCTTATACAAGGCACCACTCCTCCTGTGTTCGCATACAGGCAAGGCTCACCACTGAAAAATTAAATGCAGATGTGTGTGCTGCTGCTGCTTGCTGGTGCCTTGTTAAAATAAAAGTCTGATTAATGCACTGAACTTTTCAAACTAAACCTTTTCAGCACTATATATTAACTTTGCACAGTTACTACTAAAGTAACTTGTCTATGCAACAGACGACACATACGATACTGCACAGTTTACAGCTCTTAATGTCTCAGATTAAGCTTTTCAGACAGCATGAATAATGTTCTCTAGTATACAGATCTAACAAAAAATCAGATCTAATGTTATACACTTTTAATGTCTCATATATTCTTCTGTACCATCTGGATCTTGTCCATAAAACAGTCTGTTGTTGTTAATACCTTTGAAATTCTTCTGATGTCATGCAGTCTGTTAAAGTCAGTACTTTGGTATTTTCTGATATCATACAGTCTGTTCATTGTATTCTTTTTCAAAGTGAATAATCTTAGGGAGTCTTTTCTGTTTGAGAATGTTTCTGTATAGAAGCAGTCTTTCGATAATCCCTCCTACGTATATTCTAGCAAACAAAAGTGTACATGCACTACATTATATTTTACTACATATATATATATATATATATTCTAATAAACAAAAGTATATATGCACTGTTATAAATGTCTAAATATATATATCTAACAGGTTTGCCCTCAAAAAGTCCCTAACGATGATGGGTAGTTTCACAACTTGCTCCAGTGCACTGGTATTAATAAAAGTCTAGGAAATGCTGAGCATATCCATTTTTACAGGTATAAGTGTGCCAGTGAATGCTTGGGTAATTGAAGTTTGCTAACAAGAAGGTATTTCATATGTGAATTCTAGGCTAATGACACAAAAACCTTTACAAGCCTAGCCAATAATTTCCAGGATATGACAATATTATGTTTTAATTCCCCAGATATAGGTGGGGTAATAGCAGGATAGTGGTTCTTTGGTTGTTGTAGCCCTGAGTTATTTTGCAGACTGCCTGTGTCCATAAGAGATGTAGGCAGTACCCCAGGAGTGAATTTACGGTTCCCCATCCATTTATCCAAATGCTTTTTGAAGAGAGTGAGGGACAGGCTTTGTTTTATGAAGATGGGAAGTTTATTCTGTAGACAAAATACCTTTGGGATACAAATTCTTCTCTTCAGAAAGTTCTGTTAGACCCACTAATAATGGTCAGGTCCATGGAATTTGTAACCCTTGTATAATTTTTTCTTGCCGCTATGTAACATTTTCATCAGGGCTGGATTAGAGAATGCCTTGTAGGTTAGGCATAAATCCCCTCTTAATAAATGATAGGTCCTTTAGTCGGTCTGCATAAGACATCTGTTTTATGCTTTTTATTTATTTATTTATTTTTGTGAGAAACTTTTGGGGCTGATCCAATTGGTGTAATTGCCGAGTTAGGTACATGCAAAATGGAGCATTGTACTTGACCATGGACTTGCTGAAGGCCAAGTACAATGTCACTATGACTTCCTTTGATCTTGATGCCATGCCTTTACTTACAGGTTGAGCCACACAGTAGGATTTCATCACTGCTGCAGCTACCTGATTGTCAAAGTTTAGATTACTATCTGTGCTCCTAGGTTCCTCACCACTGGGTCTACTTTTAGGGGTGTGCTATTAATATTATAATTTGCAGGGATGTCTGATTTAATGAAGGGTATGATTACACATTGTTTTAGCAATTAGTCTACGACCATAGTTTTGACATCAGTCTTTTGTCATTTTTAGGCTTGTATGTAATGTGTCAACATCATCTGGGGATTCAATGATTGCTCGCAGCTGACAGTCATTGGTGATCTTGGTGAACCAAAATTCCCCAACATTGGCCTTCACTTCAGAGAAGTATATACCAAACAGGAGGGTCCCAACACTGAGGCGTGTGGGACATCAGTAATAACAGCTTACTTATCAGAAGTGGACCCACCTATCTGGACAACAGGCCTCCTGTCAAGGAGCCAGTTGGCTAGCCGTCTGATGTAGGAGCTTATGCCTAACTCAGTAAGTTTACCTATGATACCCAAGTGGGGGATTGTGTCCAAAGCTTTGGCCAGGTCTAGATAAGTGGTGTGTACCATTTTACCCTCATCCATGGCCCTGGTGACTTTCTCGATTAAGTCCACCAGACTGAACAAGCAAGACCTCTCTTTGCTAAAGCCACATTGGGTCTAATCCAGTGTTTGGAGAGTTCCTATGTCATTATTAATCAGGTCCATGATAATTCTCTCCAAGCCCTTACAGATAAGACTGGTCAAGCTTATTGGTCTGTAGTTTCATGGTTCAGTTAATGCTCCTCTCCCAATGCAGAAGGACAACTGTTGCAGTCTTCCATTCCTCTGGGACGAAGCCAGTCTGGAGGTTGTAGTTAAAGAAGGTTTCAAGTGGCCCTGATAGATTCTGTTTTAACCTTTTTTAAAAAGCATCCTGGAATGTTGTCACAACCCATGGAGGCTCTGTATTTGACTTTAGGGAGCACAGTAAGGACATGTTCCCTCATAATGACTGGTTGGGGAAGGTTGTGGCTATTGTTAGGGTGTGGTAGGAGATGATGGGGGTAGAAGTTTGAACAGAACTTGTCAGCCAGCAGGTTTGCTATAGTTTCATGCTAGGTGTAAGTGTTGCCATTTATGATTAACTTGGTACATTGCTGAGCATTTCCCTTGGAGTTATGAACATAATTAAAAAAAGCCTTATGGTTATCTTTCATCTGGGAGGCTGTCTTTGCCTCATAGTTTGCTTTGGCAGATTTGACCAGTTCTCTAGTTTTTTGTTTAGATTGGTGAGTGTCTTTTTGTACTGTTTTGTCTGTTCCTTCTTGGCTTTGGAGAGGATTTTCTTCCTTTTGTTGAATAGCCTACTTATGCTAGGAATCCTCCAGGGTGGTTTATTTTTGCCAGTAATCATAGGTTTGACTCGGACAGGTACTGCCTAGTCTATGCAGCTATGAATGTGGTTGTACAGTGCTTTTGTGTACAGTTCAGAATAGATCTCACTGTCATCTGGGTTCGGAGGGGCTTTGAAGTTTAATATGCTGTCAATAAGTTAGAGATAAATGGCTTTAGAAAAGTTCTTAACAGGTTTGCAGTTTGATGGGGGTTCTAGGTTACTTCTAATACTAAAGAAGATCATTTTGTGGTCAGATCTTACCAGGGAGGAGTCTAGTACATGAAGGACCAGCATCCCCTCCATGCTTGTGAACACCAGGCCTAGGATATTTGTACCTCTTGTTGGGGAGCTAATTAGGTGCTCCAGGGTGTTTTCACTGACAAAGTTAAAAAAAACCTGTAGTAAATTATGGATTGCATATGTCTCCCAGTTTATGGAGTGGTAGTTGAAGTCACCCATAAGTATGGTGTTAGGCTAAATACTAAGATATTCCAGTAGGTTTAGTTAGGAGGTGTGGCTTTCCAGACTCATGTTAGGGGATCTTTAGCTAAGAAGGATATGATAGTGGGTCACACCTATTGTTAGTTGGGCATGGAGCAGCTCAAGTGAGTTGTGCTGTTGGATCAGTCTAGCAGTGTACTTGATTATGAACATGGAGATACCTCCTCCCTTTGTTTTATCCTGAGCTGAGAGGGATTGAAATGTATGAAAGGCATTGTAGCCTTTGATAGCCAGAGTGCTTTCCATGGTTCTGAACCATGTTTCCTTGACTGCACATATGTCTACATTCTCCAGGATGAGGAGTGCATCCAGGGAGTGCAGTTTTTTATTTAAACTCCTAGCAGTGAGCAGCAGTGGCTTTAGGTAGTCGTGAGTGATTTTTGGTATGTTGGAGGATTTAACAAATTGGCACAGCCTAAAAAAGGCATTATGGGGATAAATAAAGTTTTTGCCAGTATCTGAAAGTCAAGTGGTGACAAGTGCAAATCATCTGTGGCAAAACAATGTGGTTTGTCAATCATGTCTCCCCAGGCTGACAGATATTGGATCCCTTTTTTGTAACACTAGAAACTAAGCCAGTTGTTGACGTCAATCATTTTTTGCTGGTACTGTGGTGAAGATAGGATGCTACTCAAGGCTAGATTCATACGCACCTGGCACACATTTTCAGAGAACTCCATCATGTCTCTCTTCATATAGTCCAGTGAGGTACGTCTTAGGTCATTTATGCCCACATGGACTATGACCAAGTCATACCAGTACTTGTGGTTTAAACACCTAAGTGCATGCATGATCTGGCAGATCCTGGCTCCAGACAGACAGACAGCTCACTGTGATCTTCTCTTTGTTTAGCCTGGTAAGGGGATATCAGTATGCCTTACAATGGAATCTCCAATAACTACGGGTCTATATCATATATTCAAAAGTTAACAATGTCAAACGCCCTAAAGAGTGAAAATGCCGGAACTCAAAGTTCTGTTATTGAGATTGCAGTACAGTGATGATCAGAATATTTGCCCTTTCTTCATGATCTCAGAGTTGGAATATATATTTAGTGGGGGGGGGGCACAGCCCCCCAGAATAAGGACTTGGAGTTCCAGCATTTTTGCTCTTTACAGCGTTCGATATTGTCAACTTTTGATTATATGATATAGACCCAGTAACTACAATGGTTGACTGTGTGGTGTGTTGCCTTATGGGCTTGTAAGCAAGGCTACTCTGACTCTGAGTTGTTGTTTTGTGAGGTGCTGTCTTTTTTGAGAGTGCACAAGGCCACTGAGAGATACTTTTAAGAGGTTTGGGAGATTACAAGTGAGTACATCCACATATGTGGGCTTATGTCTGTGCTCCTTTGTGTTGTTAGTGAGTGTTTTGGGTGTAATGCTGACAAACCAGTTTGTATTTTTTGTGTGTGTATGTGAGAGCTTGGCCTCCAATGATATATTGTATAAGCTACATCTTTCACTCACTGTGTTTGTCTGTTCTAAAATTAAATTGTTGACAGCGAACATGAGGCAGTCACTATACTGCCTCAGTATGCCCATATCCACCAGGCCAGAAAAATAGATGACAGGGAAGCACTTATCCATTATACCAGAGCCTTAGCAGATGGAAAAGAGTAGGGGAGAGCCACTTAATGATGTAAATGTCTAGTAGTATATTATTAGATGACCTGCTGTGGTGTTGCCCTTTGTGCAAACTGGCAGCTTTTTGAGCAGCTATGAACAGTGGGAGACTATGGAGAACATTTCCTATTGAGGATTTTAAACCGGAGAGGTTTGCTTATATATAAATCACTGGTAACCATGTTTGTGTGATGCACAAATGCAAGGCTTTTACACCGGTAGGATGAAAGTCTTTTACCCAGTTAAGCCTTTAGACCAATGAGATAAACACACATAATAAGCCATCCATCAGCAGTTTCCAACTTGGATGGATTGAATCAGTTATCTGCTTCCACTAGAGTGCAGAAAAACTCACTTAATGTAAAACAAACTGTTTTTGAGCTTAAGTGCAGTAACGAATGCATTGCAACAAAAGGCAGAACTCCTGCAGTACTAGGAATCCTAAGAAATAAGTTCAGAAACTCTGAGAAATGTTCCCCAAATACAGAAAAAAGTGCTCAGAAGTAGGAGAACTTCTACAAACACAGAAAAACTTTGGAAAATAGAGATATTTTCTGATGAAGCACCAATTTTGGGGTGTGAAAGGGCTCATCGTTAAAGTTATTTTATTTTAATCTGGCAGCTGCAATGTGTCGTCCTTTGCACTATTTATTTATTTTTGTTTAATTATCTGTGTGTGCTGAAGGACATTTATTCGCAGTGGTATACCTATTTCTTTATTTAATCTTTGGTTGCAGTATCCCTGTGGAGCATGGCGGAAGGTTCAAACATAGAAATGGATTACAACCCGAATAGTCTTGGTTCTTCTGTTGATCGAATTGGGAGATTATTATCTGTTGAACAGAATCCATTAACACATGACTCTCAAATGTCTGAAGTACATTCTGAACAAATTGACTATGATGTAGAGTTGGTCTCTAATACAGCTTGGGACTTCGAAAATACTTCAACTAAATATAAAAGATTACAGTGGCAACATTTATATTTTCAAGCATGTGTCTTTCACAAGGTAATCCCGAGAGGACGTAGAGTCCTAAAAATGCCATCATATGCTGACACTTATCCAGATCTGTTAAAAAGATAGCAGAAAGTAAACATGGAGACCAGCTTTAGTTATTTCGCATTACTAATAGAATATTTTAAGCCTGTTGAGCAGTCTATCCTAAATGATATCAACACGAAACAGACTCAGCTGAGAAACATTGCACCAGCAACTATTTAGGATAAGAAAGTGGATGATGTTTTGATCATATTTCTGCATTAGAATATCATTTATTGACACAGAAAAAGCATAAGCTTGAGGGAGATTTGCATGATTGTGCAAATGGCAGTGTCTTTGTATGGCCATGCTCTTCCAATAATGTAACCATGCAGAATATGACAACTTTACTTGAGTTACAACCTGAAGCATCTCTTGTGAAAAAGACTGCTTCATAGTCTTCTAAGCTGGATAATAATTTTTCAGCTGATAACACTATTACTATGGGTATACCGATCAGTAATCCCACTGATATCAATCCACCTATTATGAAACAGCCAGTAGTATGTAAAAAAGAGTCTGCTGCCACCAATACCCATCAGGTTTTTCACTCCCCTCCCCTTCCTATACAGAAGGTAGAGTTAACCCGAAAGGATCGATCCACAAGTTGTGGGAGAAAATGGAGGCTGCCCTCAGCAGACCAAAGCACTTATCAGGACATCAAAAGGATGTGAGACCAGCACCTGAAACATTAATATATCATCTAAATAACTAACTGAACATCAGATAATGGTATTAAAAAGAGGTATGTCTTTCATTTCTGCCTCAGGAGCAGATTATGTTTCTACCATCTTGGACTTGAAGCTGTTCGCACATAATATTATGCTGAAGAGCAAATTTGCAGGTGATCTACTACAAGTTCCTTTTAAAAGACATATTTACCTGTGTTATGTCCCACTATTGAGAATTTTTGCAATGTATGTGAACATGATATATTTGAGGCCTTATATTCACAACGTAAAAGTAAGAAATTCAACAATTTAATGAAAAATTAACATATAGCCTTGCAATCCTTACAAGATATTAGTATTTTTATCCACCCTGCTGATAAAGATGGAGGCATAGTTGTAATGGGCAAACAGTACTATTTAGATTTTATGACTGTTATGTTAGGTGATAGAAAAGTTTATAAGATTATATCACCTTCTGATGTTGAAAGCATGTGTGATTCTGTGCACAGAACCTTATATGACTGTCTGTTAAGTAATATCATTTCACTTGATCTACTTAATTATTTTTCTGTGAAATTTCCAACTATACCTATGTTAAATGGTCAACCAAAAATTCACAAGGATATTAGTAGACCTCCATTGAGGCCTATAGTCTCAAGATAGGGCTGGCTCACTTAACTGCTGTCAGTTTTTGTTGAGAAAAGTTTAAGACCTGTGTTAGAACCTTCTACTTTTGTTTTACAAGATACTAAACAATTTCTTCAAGATTTATATGTTCAAATTAAGAATATACACATTTCCTCATGTAAAACTTGTTTGTTAGTTTCGTTGGATGTGAATTCTTTATGGCAATTCCTCATGATCAAGATATACATGCTGTTAAAATTAAGTAATCATAGTACCTATGAATTGAATAAGATCGACTTGATTTGTATGCATTTATAGCTTATCCTGGATAATAATATTTTATTATTTAATAACACCTATTATGTTCAAAACAAAGGCATAGCTATGGGCACTCCATATGCCAATAGTTACGCCAATATTGTTTTAGCAGACTGGAAGGAAACTAAGGTCCTACAACATTGTGAATTTGCTGCTTATATTAATTTTTATCGTAGGTTTGTTGATGATATGTTTTTGTTGTGGACAGGTTCTGCTGAGAGATTGAATAATTTTATTTGAATTTTTGCAACACAGTACTGATTATTTAAAGTTTACATATAAGTGCTCAGCATCTAAAATGGAATTATTAGATGTAGTGATATACAAAAGTATACTGTAGATGGTCATTTTAGTACTAGTCTCCATAAGAAAAGTTGTAAAAGAAATAACATTTTGTTCAGGGATAGCATGCATCCTCCACATATTTATAGAAATATATTGATGGGGCAGTCAATGCGTATCTCTAGATTAAATGATAATAATGTAAGATTTGAACATAATATTAATAGGTTTGAGAATGATTTACTTAAGCATAAATACAAATGTTTTGAAGTTAACAGAATGTCCAGTCAAGTGAAATATTTGAGAAAAGATCAAGCTAAGCCTTATTTCTCAGATTTTGTTACATCACATACACCTGATATAAACTCTCCTTAACAGACATCTTATGCCTCTATGAATATACACTAGTCTAATGATGTGAATGTTATTAGGAAGAATTGGTTTATTTTATCTTCTGATAGTAGAATAAAAAGTATAGTTGGTAATCACCTATTTTTTCATTACAGGAATAAGAAAAATTTAAAATGGCTTTTATGCTGATTTAGATAGGCGGGATATACCATTGCAAATAAGAGGAACTATCCCATCTGGAGAATGCAATTTTTATACGGTGATGAATACGGATAACACTTTTATATATCCTGTTTCTGAGAAGATTTTTGAGTTTAAGGTTATGGCCACTTGTTCTACTAGGAATGTAGTTTATTTAGCTGTCTGTAAAGCATGCTGCTCCTTCTGTGTAGGAAAAACTAACCGTTCAATGCATGAATGGATTAGAGAACATTTGACCACTTTAAATAAACAAGATCCTGATAAAAGTGCTTTAGCAAAATATATTATTGAATGTGGTGGAGGACATGCATTTACTTTTATGGCTATTGCATGTTTGAAAGAAAGCCCACATTTAGGTGATTTTAGTAATTTGACTGAGAGGCATGAAGTGAATTGGATTATAAAATTACGTACAGATAAACCTCCTGGCTTAAATGGTAAAGTGCTGCTTAAACCACATGTATTAGAGTGTCTTTTAAGATGATGTTTTAAACTATATATACTTTTATATATGAGTTTTATTTTTAGGATTTTATATTTAGTTTTTGAGTTTATTTATAGATGTTTAATTATGACCTGTATTGTATGTATTTGTATTTTGATAGGTTGTATTTTGATAGGTTGCTTCTTAATTACTTAATTGATGAGGGTAAGTTTTTGTATTTAAGTGGAATGATGTGTAGTCTTGTATGGTTTGATGAAGCACCAATTTTTGGGTGCGAAAGTGCTTACCATTAAAGTTCATATTTTATTTTAATCTACCAGCTGCTATGTGTCATCCTTTGCACTATTTATTTATTTTTGTTTAATTATTCGTCTGTACTGAAGGACGTTTATTTGCAGTGGCATCTTATTTATTTAGAAATATTTTGGCAAACTCAGAGCAGCTTTTGCAGGATCAGCGAAGGTTTGATATTTAACCCCTCATTGGTGATAAAATAATGGTTTAGTGAGGGGTTTAGTGCGGTGAAAGGAATTTCCAAGAACTATGGCAACAGACAAAACAGGAAACTTATATAGAGGATATGCCACAAAGTAATATTTTGGAACTGTTTGCAGGAGATAAGCTGAAATTACACTTAGGATTGTACAGCAAGGGAAAGAACAGGAAGCAGAGCAAAAAACACTCTCAGTCAATAAGAGACCAATCTAAAAGAAGATATGCTTTCTTTAATAGAAAGGACAGGCATAGTAAGACAGATGACAGAAAGATGGTAACCTTTTGAAATGTTGGGACCCTCCAAAACATGGAGACTGACTGGCTGACAAATGGAGTTACATATATTAAGTCCAAGCTGGCAATTTCCTAGAATATTCCCTTTTCTCCAAGGTATGCTAATCTTGGAGTTGGCATATGTAAGCTCTATGGGTGTGGGGGAGGTGGGTTGACCCCACATATCGGAAGGTGCAGGGGAGCTTTTTCTCCTGCAAAAAAAGAAGTTTCAAAGAAAAGGGCAATCTCTGGGATTCATTCTTTTCCTGGGTTTTCAGTCTTTCTTTTTGTTGGCTTGTTGGCAATCAGCATTTTGAGTGCCAACATTTCAATAGGGACCCCATAAAGAAACTACAGATCATGAATAAATCCCAAAATGTTAGAAGACTGATAAAACAGATACACTTGGTAATTAAATAATTAAGAGAGAGTGATGTGATGTAATATAATTAAATAGAATACACCATAGTGCAGCTAAACTAATAACATAAAAATTGCTGCCACAAAAAGGTAGAAGGCAGGAATGCAGAATAGCAAAGGAATGAAAGTGCCAAATATGAAAATATATATATAAAACATCTAAGACAAGAATGCTAGAAGAATATAGAAAAGGGAATAGCTCATCAATGATAAATATGATAAAAGTAACTTGCAACTTAAAACAAATCAGTATTACACCATTTCCAATAATAAGCTGAAAAACACAGAAGGCATGCAGAAAAATATAAATGAAAAGTGCTCAAGAAACAAGTCATTAACAATCCAAAAAGTTTTATAGAGAACTAGGAAGGAAAACAACAGCAATAGTAACAGCACGTAAAAGAAGAAGAAATTGGTACATTTTGCAAAAGTGGCTATGAAGATCTGTTGAACAGTATAATAAAGATGCCAAATAGGTAGAAGAGTTAAGCAAAGTAGCAGGATGTGCCAATATAGAGGATATGCAATGTTGTGAAGTGACATTTAGAGAAACTGAGACAACTTAATCAAAGCTCCTAAACCAAAAACCCCAGATCCAGATGCAGTGCCTGTCTTCTGGCTAAAGGTATTAATATCTTTGTACAGTGATTTGTCCTAGAGTAAAACTTACTTATATGCACATCCTGATGAGATGCCAACTTGACTCACAACAAGAAAATTCATACTCCTCCGTAAGAGTGTATCTGCTAGCTATTCTAATAACAACAGACCAATAGCTTATCTTCTGACAATATATAAATTTTAGACCAGAATAGATGCAGATAGAGTTTGCAGTCATAGAAAAATATTGAATCATGACAGTGGAGCAGAAGGACAATAGAAGAAAATTATATGGAAAAGAGGATGAGCTATAACTAAAGAAAGCCATAATAGATTACAAAAAAGATATGACAGCATTTCATAGTCATAGATCATGGAGTACTTAATGCTGTATAAAATACTCCCTATTCAGATAAACTATATAGCAGCCACTTGAAACCATGGAAAACCACTTTCCAACTGAGTCATGATAAAGGACAAACTATTATCCCAGGGATAAGAATCCAAAGAGAGTTATTCCAGGGGGATTCTTTGTTGTCACAGTTATTTTACCTTGTCCTTTACCAACTGAGTTATATACATAATAGATTAGGTTATGGTTACAGGTTGGCTTTCAGAATGCAACCTTGCCAGTGACATCTCATCTATTTTTTTGTGGATCATTTAAAATGATATAGCCTGTCAGACCAACACCTGAAAATGCAACTACAAATAGTTATAATTTTCTCAGATGTTATAAGATTGATATTTGGCCTTTATATATGTGTAAAAGCAAAAGTAGCATTTATTGCAGGAAAACTAAAGCACTAAGAAAATATCAACCTGGAAGAGGAATTTGATATAAAAGAATTGAACAATAAAGAGTGTATAAATTTAGTTATTTATTTATTACATTTGTTTACCAGGTAATGTCTGGCTGGGCTAGAAGCCCATCTTCAGTGGTGACCCAGGAAGAAAAGCTCCTGACATACAGTAGAGAAAACTAATAATACCAACAATATTGACAACATTAATAATGTTTGAGATGCATTAACAGTGTAAATTAAAAAGCAAAAATTAATTAAAGGTAAAGACAAAAATACAGTTTCAAAAACAGTGTGTATGAACATACAGTAATTAAAAGGAGACACATTTTAAACAAGCAGTGTCAGAAATGGTTAAAATATAAGATAAGTATGATTGCCTGGGATCTAAGACCAATCTAACTGCAAATAAAACAACTGAAAGAAAAAGTTAGCCATGTGGAAACAAACAGTAGCCATGGGGTATGAGCTAGATAGAAGGAGCAGTAATAGGAGATATAGCCAGGGAGCAGATACACTTAGCAGGAGCAGAGTTAATGATTTGCTAGATGCTCTTTTAGAAGGCGTTTGAACTCATGCTAGTTAGGGTTTTTAGCTATGGGCTGAGGAAGAGTGTTCCAGAGCTTGGAAATTGTATGAGTAGAGGGAGGTGTCTTCAGTGTTGTGGGGTTGGGTACCCTTTAACATTAGTTTGTTTGAGGACCTAAATGATCTGAGATTTATATTAGGTTGGATTAGGTTAGTAAGTGTAGGGTAGTCATTGGGTTGGTGAATTATTTTGTGGGCTATGGTCACTTGAGTGTTTCAGGCATTACACACAGAGCTATCTGAGGAGGAGCAGCTGATCTGTAATATATAGCAATAAGTAGCCTGTTTTTTTTTTATCTGTAGTAGTTATTGCTTATTTTAGATATTTATAGCAATTTTATTGTATACTGCATACTTGTACTGTATTTCATAGCTATTGGCTCACTTGTGATAAACATTTCTGTAGTGTTTTGTCCCACCCTCCCTCCGTATTGCCATCAATCTTGTCTTTATACCTGCTGGCCTTGCACATGCCCGCCCCTACTCTAAATCTGATCTTGGACACTCCTCCCAGTCTAGTGTCATTGGCTCATTCTACCTAATACAGAGAAAACATCTGAGAAGGCCAACCCACTTAGTTTCTTTCCTTCTGTTCCTCCTTTCTCCCTTTCTTAAAAAAAATGTCTGAATATCCTTGTGTTCTGACTGTGCTTCGCAAACATTTTGGCAATGTAGGGTATATTTTAGTGCATTTATTAAAACTGTATTTGCCTTAATATTGCTACAACTCAAGTGCTCTAGGTTGCACTGCATCTGAATTGTTTTAGTGTGTTTTAGCTGGTTTTCTGTATATATAGATTTTTCTGTATATGTAGACTAGCTACTTATTCTACTGTATTACTGCCTCTTAAATTGTTTTTCAATTGTGCACTTGCCTTGCTTCATCTAAAAAGTTTTAAATTGCTAATTTTGTAGAGTTTTAATTGTATTTACTGTTTAGGGTTACACATTCAAGTGTGTTAGCCTTTTCTGTGTTTATTTTGTGTATTATTGCATTGTTTAGCCTGTTTTAACAAAAAAAATAGTGTATTGTTTGCTTGTTTCCTGCTTTCCTATCTAGTATAGTCCAGATCCCAGGCTTTGCTGGTTTCAGGACTTTATTTTCTGTGTTCAGAGCTAGCCAGACCTTGCTGTGGTAGAGGGAAGTCCTACTGCTTACCAGTGGGAGTGGTGAGCATTGTACTGCCTGTCTAACACTAGAGGAGTGGTTTCCAGCTCTGAAATTGTAATTTTAGCCATTTTGGGCTGATTTCTATCTCTTTCAAATTTCTGGCTTAAAAATGCACGTGTTTGCACATTTTTCACATCGTGCAGCACTGCGGGGCTATGGTTAAAGTATTCCAGGTGCCAGAAAGTCTGCTGTTCAAATTTTCCCTTAGAACTAGCTGGTTTCTCAGTAGTAGCACTAAAATCTCAACCCTGTGACTAGCACTTGCTCTAGAATCTGCTGGAAAGCACTAGGAAGCCTTAAACTGATACAAGCACTCATCTCTCATGGTTAATAAGGATAAATTAATCGTAGGCACTAAACAGCCTATAATTGCAAAGTACCTTGCAAAGGTAAGGGAAAACAGCTCTTGTACTTTACAAAAAAGCACCTAAACAGCCATGTCCAAGGGTCAGCTACTGGTGATTTCTCCTGTCCACCTGGTGAATCTGGGTATACTGGGGCAATGAAGCAACTGCCTCATGTACACAGACAACCCTCTCATCCTACCACCCAACACTACAACCTGCGAGAGATGCACTTACATAGCCAAACTGGAAGCAAAGCTCTCTCCAGCCAAGATTGTGCTAGACAGTCAAGAGGACACCTGCACTACACCTCAAGCAACACATAACCCTTCAAAACACACACCTTCAACACCCACACATAGCAACACTAAACCCACATATGCGGAGGCCCTTAGCATTAACCTGCCCAAGCAATAAGGACCTCCGAAGCCGAAACTCAAACAAACACCAGTCACAACCAAAGTGACACATAGCTCACAACACCAGTGTGCCAACCATCAACAGCCCCTAAGGCAAGACAATGTACCCAACGCTTTAGTCATAGGTGACTCTATTGTCAGGCACACTGATATCCCACTCACCAGGCAAAACAAGGAGAAAATTACAGTCAGCTGCCTGTCGGGTGCCAGGATCTGCCACATAACACATGCACTCAAGTCACTCCACAGCAAGTACAAATACAACTCTGTCATTGTTCATGTTGGAGTGAATGACTTGAGATGTACCTCCCTGGACTACATGAAAAGAGACATGGACGAGCTCTTGGATCATGTGGCCCAGGCAGGTATGACCCTAGCCCTGAGCAGCATCCTGCCTTCACCCAGAATGATACCACAGTATAACGACAAAATGATTGACTTCAACAATTGGCTAAGCTTCTGGTGTCATTCAAAGGGGATCCAGTATCTGTCTGCCTGGGACGACATGATCAACAGACCACGATGCTTTGCCAGAGATGGTCTGCACCTGTCACCCCTGAGATTCAGGTTACTGGCTAAAGCTCTTGCCATCCCCATAGTGCCTTTGTTAGGCAAGGTTCAAAGGACAAAACTACCACTGTAAGAGATACAAGCATGCAAAATCTGAAGGTAATGTCTCGAGGCACTCCTAAAAATGGAGAACATCGATATCTGTGCAGTAACTGAGACCTAGTTCAAGGCTCCAGAGAGCACCCCTGCAATACCAGGCTACAACTCTTACCACACTTTTTGGCCATCAAACCAAGACCGAAACACTAAAGGTGGAGGTGTGTCCATATCCACCAAGGATATTCACACCTCAAGGCAAGTTGCCCAACACAATGCATCTGAAATTCTCCAGGTGCAACTAACACTAGGTAAGACTACAATCCAAACTGTAGCTTGCTACAGATCTTCTACCATGCCCCAAGATTCTCAATACACCTTTCTAAACATACTGGAAAATATTAAGATACAATCAAACACACTAATACTGGGTGATTTCAACTACCCTGCCATTAACTGGGAAAACTACTCGGATACCAATACCTTTTCCCAACGATTCTTGGAATTCATAAATTCCAACGCCCTGGATCAACTAATCCATTGTCCCACCAGGGGCTCCAGTATCCTAGACCTGGTCATTACCAACATGGCAGATAGATGCTCTACACCAGTGGTCACCCCCTCATTGGTTAGGTATGACCATAAGCAAATCACCCTTGACATCCACATACCAACCCCACCCCCAGTAAGGAAACCTCCGTAAAAAAATTCTCCAAAGCCAACTTCATGCTACTCAAGTTAGAAGTGACAAACTTCATGACACTCATGCAGATGGGAACTGAAAGTTCAACTGCTGAATCCTACACTAAGGCACTGTACGAGCACATCCACTTGTGCATGAATCGTGCCATCGCAAATAGAACCAAAACACTCTCCTCCAAAAAAAAGGAAGCCAATCTGGTGGTCCCCTTCCATAAACAAACTATACAACAGAAGAAATTAACTGTTGCCGAAAAGAGGAAAATCCCAGGATGCAAAAAACTCCCTTACTGGCCTCAGTAAGAAGCTGAGATCCCTCATAAAATCCTTCAAAGCTAGCTACGAAAATAAAATTGCCAAAGATTCCAAAGATAACCACAAGACATTATATAGTTATGTCAAGAATCTAAATGGCAATGCTCAGATATGCTCTGAGCTACAACAGAATGGCATTAAATATACTAATCCCAAGGATATTGCCAATATCCTGGCAGATCGATTTAGTGCCAACTTCACCCCCCTCTCACACCCTAAAGGGCCCATCTCAATGCCAAAAGATTGCCAAATTCCGGTAATCACGGCCACACAGGTAGAAACTGCACTCTCTAAAGCTAAGAATACAGCATCCATGGGACCAGATGACATCCCGGGCTGTGTACTACATGAATTACAAAATGAACTGGCACCTCAACTAAGTGTCATGTTTAATCATAGCCTCACCTCAGGCTTCATGCCCACTGAGTGGCGCACAGCTACAGTTATCCCACTCCAGAAGGGGGGATCCACCTTGGATCCCGGAAACTACTGTCCCATCAGTCTGACAAGCCTCATCTGCAAGGGCATGGAACACATTGTCATGGAACTTATAAACAAAGACATTGTCAACCTTCAAACAATGGACCCCACCCAGTTTGGGTTTGTGAGGGGCTGATCTTGTCTCCTGAACCTGACTGACTTATTCGAATCAGTCTCCAGAGATGTGGACGAGGGTAAGGCAGTCCACACAGCCTATCTGGACCTCACCAAGGCCTTTGACACCATCCCTATTCCATATTTGGAATTTCTAGAACTAAAGTGGCAAATCAAGCTTAAAGCCAATGTAAGTCCTGGCCTTAATGAAAGGATTAGTATTACATCCCTGTTGAAACTCAAATTGCTGTATTTTGTGATTTTTATAGTTCAACTCATGCTGGGTATTTTATTTATAGTACAATATGTTTTTAACTTTTTTACATGAGTATTGTTTCTTTAAAATGTTAATTGTCTAGGATGTGATGTAATAATTGGTGCTGGGGGAGGGTACGTAAACTGAGGGTTTCATGCAGTCATTGTTCTGATGAAGTCATATTTTATGATGAAAGTGTGTGCTTAACTAATAAACGTCTGAGTGGATATATACGTATCCGTGGTGCTGTCTGATCACTTGCTTCATTTTGTGTACTTCTTGGTTTGTGGATTTGTTCTTTACACAGTCGATTCGTATGGAGGGAGGTGAGCTTTCTAAAACCACGGCCGTTTTGGACTTGCAAACTTTGACTGAGGCATTAGCTTCTTTATCTGTGTCGGTAAGATATCTTAACCTTAAAGGGGATGATTTAGTGCATAAACAAGACAATAATGCCACTACTGCTGTTCAAACTAATTTGAGCATAGAGGGAGCACATTCGCAGTCGCCTGAGCTCTCGTTAATTACTACAGTACAGAGAGAGCATTGCCATGACAATGAAATACAAGGAAACAATGGCGGCTTGAACAGATCTTGTGATAGGCCAAGGACTAGTCAGCAAACTAAGCCGAGAGGAAGTGACGTCATTCCGGTATACTTCTCCACCGAGCAATGGCTAAGAAAGGAATTAAACCTTGATGATGGTGTGAATACCATGGAAGAAATGGCTGGGACTTTTGACCAACAACTTAAGCAGTTCCAGGATTTGGTTCATAAATATAAAAAAATTGCAATTCGAAAACTTGTATCTACAGGAGTGTGTGAACCGTGGGCAAGTGCCAAAGGGGTTAAAACTTTGGAAATTTCCCACTGAACTTATTAAGCACTCACAGCTGCATTTGGACTTGATCGGATTTTTTAACAGGCAATGCTGTAAGCTTTTGAAACTATTAATAATAGATAACAGAAAAATGGCATTATTAATTAGGGACATTGATAAAATTGAAGCAAATGTTAAAAATTATTTATTGTTTGAATGCAAAAGGAAAGAGTTTTATAATATTTTTAAAATTGTTGACAATGGTTTAATTGATTTAAAAGTAAGGAAACAACGTAAATTAAGGAGGGACAAGGGGGACTATGAGGCAGGGAGGGCATACCCTGACCCCCCCGGAGGGCCAGCAGGCCCAATACTTTGATGGGCCACCTGTAGAAGACAATGAGAGCTATAATGGAAATATTGAAGTTGAAGAATATTTAAACAGTGATGTCCCTTTAGACCCCCCCCCCACCACTACGGAGGTCTGAAAGGATCAGAAACCAGAGAGAGATGAGACCTGGTGGTTACAAGTATGGGCAGGAGAACTACCAGGAACAATGAAGGGGGAGAACGGGATCCTATCACAGACAGCAGAACTTGCTGATACAATAAAAAACATTGATGGGGACTTTACTATTTATAACTACAGTGAAGTTAAAGTCGATGTGGAATAGGCCAATTTATTTTCTAAGGGCCTGAACTTTGTCCCTGGTAGGAATGCTGGTTTGGTGGACACTATATTAAATTTAAAGTTGTTTAGTAGAAAACGGAACTTGGCTTTGTTTTTTGGAAACAATACATATATGGAAACTATGGTTACACCACATAGACCTAGTACTGTTATTCCACCCACCCACCCTTTGGTTACTTTATATGAGGCCTTATGTGACAATGAGATTAGACTACTACTCAGGTCTAACCACAAGGAGGTCCCTAACAACATGGATAAGGTTGAATGGTGACTGCTACAGCATATTATTTGTAACCAAACTCTAAGGGTAATGAACCCGGATAAGGATGGGGAGCTTGTTATCATGAATATCGCTGATTATAACAGCAAGATGTTTGACTTATTGTACAGTAAAACTTAAGTAGAAGCTTCTATTAATGAAATGAATATTGCCTATAGGAATATTGACCTTACTGTGGATGAACTTTTGTTTAATGGACAAATATGTTTGGAAACTCATGATTTTTTTGGATTTGAAGTGTCCTAGGACGCCAACTATCTTTGGCATTCCAAAGACCCTCAAATCCATTAGCAACTCACCCCTTCGTCCAATTGTAGATGCGAAGGCATCTAAAACCTTCTGCCTAGCTAGGTATATTGACAGTAAAGTTAAAGGTATCTTGGATCAAAGAAAATGGGTCATCAAAGATTCATGGGTCTTTTTAAGTAAAATCATACCTGAAATGTATCATGATAGTTTGATTATGGTCACCTTGATTATGGTCACCATGGATATTAAGGACCTGTTTTCTGTGATACCGCATGAAGAAGGGTTGGAATGGTTTTATGGCTATTTATGTTTTAATACAGATATGGGGCACAGTACAATCTTAACTCTAAGAACTTGCATGGAACTTGTTCTAGAGAACAACATCCTGACTTTTGAAGGACATATTTTCAGGCAATGACAGGGGGTGGCCATGGGAGCATGCTGTGCACCAGCATTTGCTAACAAACATAGTGCTGGCCCACTGGGAGGACCAATTTATTATGAACTCAAAATTTAGAGAGTTGTGGGCTCTATATGGCTGCTACCTGGACGATGTAGTCCTTCTGTTGAAAGGTGGCATGGAAAGTTTGGACGAGTTTGTAACTTACATTAATACTACTACGGATTTCTTAAAATTCACAGTTAGCAAGGATGACAATAAGCTCAACGTCCTGGATGTCACTATTATAAAAGATTATAGGAGAAAGATTTTTATATCAAAACTATATAGAAAGCCTACTTATTCAAACACACTACTGCACTTTGGAAGTTGGCACCCTGTGCATCAAAAAAGGGCAATGGTCAAGGGGCAATATGCCAGGATTGCCAGAATAACCTCTGAGGAGGATGACTTCCATAGGGAGTGTGAGACTTTAAGTAAGATGCTAATAAGAAGAGGCTATCCCCTGGAATTTGTCAATACAATAGAAAATGAGGTCAAACTTAAAAGGCAATCAGGTACATTTGTTAAACCTTTGTTCAATATGGCAGAGACAGTTGTTAGCCCAAGCAGGGATACACAGGGCAAATTTTCAAGGGCCCTCATTATTCCCTTTATGCTTAATTTCTATGATATTAGGAATATCATAGAGAAATTCTGGATGTTTTTTACCTTAGATAATGAGGTTAATAGGATTTTGGGTGACAAACCAGTAATAGTATACAAGAAAGATGCATGCTTTAAGAATTTGTTAGAAGCAACTAGGATGATACACAAAGATAGTGGTTGTTTTAAATGTGATAGGTGCACACAATGTTCCCACATATTGGACAGTGACAATGTTCTTATTAAGAACTTTGGGGTTATTTACCCCAAGAAGAAATACTATTGTTTTTCTAAAGGGGTGGTCTATATTGCTAAATGTGATTCCTGTGATGGATTTTATATGGGAAAAACTAAAAGGGCTCTTAAATAAAGGGTGTACGAACATTTATATGATATTAAACAGAATAACAATAAGAATGCTTTGTTTAACCATGTTCAGATGTTTCCCACACACAAGTTCAAGTTTTGTGCAATAGACCATGCTGATATAGGGTCCCGGGGGGGGGGGGGGGTAGTAGAAGAATATTTGGAATTCCTAGAACTAAAGTGGCAAATCAAGCTTAATGTCAATGTAAGTCCTGGCCTTAATGAAAGGATTAGTATTACGTCCCTGTTGAAACTCAAATCATTGTATTTTATGTGATTTTTATAGTTCAACTCATGCTGGGTATTTTATGTATAGTACAACATGTTTTTAACTTTTTTACATGAGTATTGTTTCTTTAAACAGTTAATTGTCTAGGATGTGATGTAATAATTGGTGCTGGGGGAGGGTACTTAAAATGAGGGTTTCATGCATTCATTGTTCTGATGAAGTCATGTTTTCTGATGAAAGCGTGTGCTTAACTAATAAACTGCTGATCACTTGATTCATTTTGTGTACTTCTTGGTTTGTGGATTTGGTCTTTAGAAAAGAGGAAAATTACAGGATGCAGAAAACTCACTTACCGGCCTCAGCAAGAAGCTGAGATCCCTCATAAAATCCTCCAAAGCTAGCTACGAAAATAAAATTACCAAAGATTCCAAAGACAACCACAAGACATTCTATAGTTATGTCAAGAAACTAAATGGCAATGCTCAGATATGCTCTGAGCTACAACAAAATGGCATTAAATATACTGATCCCAAGAATATTGCTAATATCCTGGCAGATCGATTTTGTGCCAACTTCACCCCCCCTCTCACCCCCTAAAGGGCCCATCTCAATACCAAAAGATTGCCAAATTCCGGTAATCACGGCCACACAGGCAGAAACCGCACTCTCCAAAGCTAAGAATACAGCATCCATGGGACCAGATGACATCCCAGGCTGTGTACTACATGAACCACAAAATGAATTGGCACCTCACCTAAGTGTCATGTTTAATCATAGTCTCACCTCAGGCTTCGTGCCCACTGAGTGGCACACAGCTACAGTTATCCCACTCCACAAGGGGGGATCCACCTTGGATCCCGAGAACTGCTGTCCCATCAGTCTGACAAGCCTGATCTGCAAGGGCATGGAATGCATTATCATGGAACTTATAAACAATTACATTGGCAACCTTCAAACACTGAACCCCACCCAGTTTGGATGTGTGAAGGGCTGATCTTGTCTCCTGAACCTGATTGACTTCTTTGAATCAGTCTCCAGAGCTGTGGACGAGGGTAAGGCAGTTCACACAACCTATCTGGACCTTGCCAAGGCCTTCGACACCATCCCCCACTCTGGAATCATAGATAAACTTACTAAGCTGGGCATAAATCTCTACATCGCCTCTGGGTTGCCAACTGGCTTACTGACAGAACCCAGACTGTAAAAGTAGCCGACTCTAAATCCAGCTCTAGACAAATGACAAGTGGAGTACCTCAGGGTTCAGTCCTGGGACTGCTCTTGTTTGGCATCTACTTCTCTGAAGTACAGGCCAACACTAAGGGACTCTGGCTAACAAAGTTTGCAGATGACTGCAAACTGGGAGCCATTACTGAATCCCCAAATGATGTGGATAGTCTACAAAAGGGTCTTACAGAAACAGATACTTGGTGCCAGAGCCATGGGGCTCAAGCTTAACGCCAAGAAATGTATAGTTATCCCCTTTGGGAAAAAAGCATGTACCCAAGAATTACCACATAGGTGGCAGTAGACTAAACACTGAAAGTGTGATGAGAGACTTAGGGACACAGGTGGACAGTGGTCCCACCTTCGATAACCACATCGCCACAACAGTCAGGAAATCCTACTATGTAGCACACCTCATCATTAAGGGCTTTTAGGTTATCATCTATTGTGACCCCTGGAATTTTGGTTTGGCTTGTGGATTCTATTTTGGTTCCATCTCAGGAAAGTATTGTTAGTGATGACTGGCCTGATTTGGGTTTGTTATTTCTGAAAACAATTATGTTGGTTTTGTTAGGGTTTAGTATGAGCTGATGATCTGTGAGGTATTTTTCTATATCCTGAAAATAATTTTCATTTTAGTTTGTAGTTCCTAGGATGTGGGGGCTGCCACAATATGTGTGGAATCATCAGTGTACTGGACTATGGAGGCTAGTTGAGTTGCAGAGCTGAGGTTATTTGTAAATAGTGTAAAGAGTAGAGGGTCTAGTATGGAACCCTGGAGTACTCTAATAGAGATGGGGAGTGGGAGGGGGAGAGGTGTTTTCCCATTTGTTTGCTTCCTGTCGGTTAGAGAGATAACTATGGAACCAGGATGGGGCAGTTGAACTAAGGGCATAGGATAACAGTTTGTTGAAAAGGATTTGGTGGGAAATGGTGTCAAAGGCTTTTGACATATCAAGGAAAACAGATGAGACAAGTTGGCTTTCATTTATGAGACTTTGTATGGTGTTAGTAAAATACAGTAGGGCAGTGCTAGTACTACGTTTTGGCCTAAAGCCATGTTGAGTGGAGGAAAGGAGGTTGTGATTGAGGAAATGGGCAAGGAGTTGCTTGTGAATGCATTTTTCTAAGATTTTAGCTAGAGGGGAGAGGATGGCCATGGGATGGTAGTTTGTTAGTTCTTTAGAGGATCCACCTTTGTATAGGGGAATGATGTGAGATATTTTCCATAGACAGGGGACATATTGTTCTGCAACAGAATGGTTGATCAGGACTGGTATAGGATAGGCAGTTGAGGGGGCAGCAATTTTAAGAAATTCATTGGGTAGTTCATCTGCTGCTAGACAGCAGGGTCTTAGCTTGGAAGGAGTATTCTTATGTAGCTAGTTTGGATGGGAGTAAATGTAAAGGGGTTGGGGGAATCTGAAGAAGGAGTGGGTTTAGTAAGAGGTTGTTTTGGCTGGTTACCTAGAAGTGATGTGATTGTGTTAATAAAGAGACTGTTAAATTGTGTAGCAATGGGGTCAATTACATTCAAGGTGACTGGTGTAGGGGTTGAGACATAGCCTGGGTTGAGGAGATTGTTAATGTTTTGCCAGAATTTCTGGGGTTGTTTTGGTGAATTTGTTGACATGTTTGGAAATAATTTTGGTTGTATGATTTTATTTGTTTCTTAGCTAGATTTCGGAGTTGTTGATATGTGGTGCAGTTTGTTTTATCTTTGGTGATGTGATAAGCTAACCATGCCTTGTCTCTACATTTCAGTAGTGATTTGGTATTTTTTGTTAGCCAAGGTATATGCTTAGGTTTTGATCTTATTTTTCTAGTGGGTGTGAGATTATTTAGTATTTTAAGAAAGGTATTGTTGAAGTACTGTGCAACCAGATCTAGAGGGAGGTTTCTAAGAGGTGACCTGTTGCTTTGTTGAAGTAGTAGGTTAAAAGAGAGAGGAAGAAATGTTTCTTGTTATGGATGAATTTGTATATTATGTTGGTTTGGGGGTGTACTCATTTGCTGTACAGAAAGGTTGGTGAGTGGTCACTGAGGGAGTCTGGAAGGCAGCCAGCTAAGTAACCTAGGTTGGTTAAATAAATACTTGGTAAGAGATAACAAGTCAGCTATAATGCACGAACAAATGCGAGCAAAATAAGGAATATTTCAGAAGTCTAAGGCTAATACTGAAAAACTGCTTTTACATGTAGGAATATCATTTAATAATACAAATCAGCTTATGCTTCATGTTCTAACTTAAAGTTAAGTTGAAATCAACTTTCTTAAGAAAATATTGGATCAGTTGGACAAGAAAACAGGAAAACTGCTTCATATTTATTAAATTATATAAAAAAACAGTGCATGGTAAGACTATATATCCCACCATCTGAAGGAGATATGGGTTTCTTAGGAATCAACTGTATGTAGTGGGCTGTGGTCATGTGATTGCATACTTATCTGTTGACATCATCAGATCCAAACACAAAAATTAAAGCAAAAGTCGACAAAATCAGCAAAAATAGAAAGTACCAAAAACAAAAGAATATAAGGAACATGACCAGGAAAAGAAAATAAATAAAATGTGAAGGCCTGCAATTACAGTGGGCAGTAGAGAATTCCTGGGCCAACCACCTTTTGATCATAATGTTTTTGCATGAATGGCTAAGAGAGAAGTGAATTTAAACCAAAAGGTGAAGGGCTAATAATGGCAGCTCAAGATTGCAGAAAGAATATAAAGATCATAGCTAGAAGAAATGGAAATAAAACCTTAGAACCTACAATTATAGTAGACAGTATCCAGAACTTCTGGACCAATCACATGTTGATCAAGATTTGATGCATGAATGGCTAAAAAGTGGTAAATTTAAACCAAAACATGAAAGGTTAATATAGCAATAACCCACGCCTGGGTGTGGGTAATGCTGGATTTACCCATGGTTGGTGTGGTTTGGTCACGAGGGCGAAGCCCGAGTGACCAAACAAAGCCAACCGTGGGTAAATCCAGCATTACCCACACCCATAAGTGGGTTATTGCTATTAACAATGACATTATTTAAGAAAAAAAAATAATTACTTTTCTTAAATAATGGCATTGTATAATGCCTCCTTGCTGCCCTTCCGCAGCTGTCTGGTATTCTGCGACAGTTCTGATGTACTGCACATGTATATGCCTACGCAGTACATCAGAACTGTGGGCAAAAGCAATGGAGAAAGCAAGATCTCCATTGCTTTTTACAAACTGTTTTCTCTATGTTAAACCCATTTAACATAGCGAGACAGCTTTAAAAAAAGCTACGGAGAATCTGCGTTGCTTTTTTTAAAGCTGTCTCGCTATGTTAAACCCATTTAACATAGCGAGACAGCTTTAAAAAAAGCTACGGAGAATCTCCATTGCTTTTTTTATAGCTGTCTCGGCATGTTAAACCCATTTAACATAGCGAGACAGTTTTGAAAAAAGCAACGGAGAAAGCAAGATCTCCGTTGCTTTTTACAAACTGTCTTGCTATGTTAAAGGAGTTTAACATAGCGAGACAGCTTTAAAAAAGCAACGGACAATCTCTGTTGCTTTTTTTAAAGCTGTCTCATTATGTTAAACTCGTTTAACATAGCGAAACAGTGAGAAAAAAGAGTTATAGTAATGGAAAAAGTCCGGGCGACCGGACCTTTTTCCATTACTATAATTCTGATTTACAACGTGCACGCTGACCAATCAGCATGCACGTTTTTGAATATTAATGGGGGGGAGTTGTATAATAATGCATTAAGATAGCAGACTGTGTGCTTATTGATTTACAAAGTCTATAGAAAATTTGGAAGAGATGGAAAAATGCAGGTTCTTTAGCACAGAATGCAAAACAATTGCAGTTTTGTTGTTGGTTGTGATATACTTATGACTGAGGGTTAGAAAATGACAGATACAACAGTGTGGGAAGCCCATTGTACTGGGGATTGTGCAAACACTACAACATACAGGTAGCTGAGAAGTACTGGAAGCATGAACCACAAAGAATTACTGAAAATTATGAAGTTGTTATTACTTGCGATCATCCAATGTCAATAGCTCAGAAAGTAAAAACAAGAAGACCGGATTAATAGTCAGCAAAAAAATGACTAAACTAGCTTCAACAGTTATCATGATGATAACTATTTATGATATATGATGATAAAAGTATCAGGACATCTACACCTAGGATATATAGTGCCCTACATACCGAGAGAGAGTTATAAGTAATTCAATACCAGAATATATAACCAGAAACAAGAGCAGTATAGAATAAAATTATCTAGATATTTCAAATGGTAATAAGAGCTACATGGCTAATAAAAAGAATTTTCAAGTGTACTTAAATAGGCACTAAAACATATAACTCCATATGAACTGCAGAAGGAGGCAATTCTGTTTACATTGTAGGTACTAAGAATATTCTTGGCAAACACTGAAGACTGAAACAATAACTAAGACTGGAAAAACTCCCTTATCAGCCTCAATAAAAAGTTGAGATCCCCCATCAAATCCTCTAAAGCTAGGTATGAAAACAGAATTGCAGCAGATAGTAAAGACAACCACAAGGCCTTCTATAGTTATGTAAAGAATCACCATGGCAATACCCAGATTTGCTCAGAGCTGTTGCAGAATGGCACCTCCTATACCAAGCCAACAGATATTGCCAATATACTGGCAGACAGATTCAGTGCCAACTTTACCCCCCCCCAAAGGACCAATCGCAATGCAAGTAGATTGCCAGGCACCTAGTATTACTGATGCACTGGTTAAAACAGCACTATCCAAGGCCAAGAATACAGCTTCCACGGGACCTGACAATATCCCTGGCTGTGCTCTACATGAACTACAAAGTGAACTAGCACCTCATCTGTCTGCCCTTTTCAATCACAGCCTCACCTCAGGCTTTGTTTCTACCAAATGGCGCACTGCTACAGTCATCCCTCTCTACAAAGGAGGAGTGACTACAGACCCTGGGAACTATCGCCCCATTAGCCTGACAAGTCTGATATGCAAAGCTATGGAACACATCATCATGGACCTAATAAACAAGGATATAGGGAATCTCCAAACTCTGGATCCCACACAGTTTGGTTTTGTGAATGCTAGATCATGCTTGCTGAACTTGGTCGACTTCTTTGAGTCAGTCATCAGAGCTGTGGATGAAGGTAAGGTGGTTCATACAGCCTGCCTTGATCTGGCCAAGGCCTTTGATACCATTCCTCACTCAGGAATCATAGAAAAACTCACTAAGCTAGGCATCAACCCCTATATCACTAGGTGGGTTGCAAACTGGCTCACAGATAGAACACACAGTGTGAAAGTAGCTGACTCCAAGTCAGACTGCCGACCAGTCACGAGTGGAGTCCCACAGGTTTTGGTCCTGGGTCTTCACCTGTTTGGTATTTACTTCTCTGAAGTCCAGGCCAACATGAATGGACTCTGGCTGATAAAGTTCGCAGATGATTGCAATTTGGGAGCCATAATTAACTCTCCATGTGATGTTGACATCCTACAGAAAGACCTCACTGAGAACAACGACTGGTGTCAGAACCATGGCCTTAAGCTCAATAACAAAAAATGTGTCATCATCCCCTTTGGGAAAAACCTGGTTCCCATGAATTACCACATCGATGGTAGTCCACTGAACACAGAAGGCGTCATAAGACATCTGGGAACACAGGTTGACAGCAACCACTATTTTGACCACCACATTGCCACTGTGGTCAGAAAGTCCTTCTTTGTGGCACATCTCATTACTAAGGGTTTTGCATTCAGGAAGAAAGAGGTCATTGTCTCTCTGTACTCTTCCTTCATTAGGCCAGTCATTGAGTAAAATGCCTCATTTGGCATGTACCTCACTAGACACCTGCAACAACTCGAGAGGCTGCAAAAGTACCTCACAAAGAGGATCCTAGACCTTAAACACTTATCCTATATGGACAGAGTGAAAAAACTTCAACTATTCTCTGTGTCATATCACCTACTTAGAGGCGATCTCTGCTTGACTTACAAAGCCATGTCTGACCCAGCTCTGTTAGAAATGCTGCATCTAAAGAAATCCCAATCCCTTCACACTACATGCTCCGGAGACCTCAACCTCATTACCACAATCAACAGAACAAGCTGGAGGGACAGGTTCATAACCCAGAGACTGCCCATGCTATGGAACAGACTTCCCATACATGTCGAGCCTCACTGGCCCTCTTCAAGAGAAATCTTGATGAGTGGATGGGCAATAGAAAATTCACCCCAGGACTCACTCCAGTGGCTCTACTCGACAGAGGCACTGGGAACTAAGGTTGGGTGGCACTATGCCAGGTTAATCCTATGGGCTAGGCTTGCAAAGCCTCCAAGGCCTTTAGCCTAGTACACACCTATGAACCTATGAACCTATGAATAATAATTTCATGAACTTTAATCACTCCCTGACTAGCGCATTCCTATCATGCTATTAGAAACCTGAAACATCTGGAGAAATTAAAAAAGGGGCTTTATACAATGCTTTTTTTCCATAGTTCTGAGATACTATCATGCTTCAGTTTAATAAATGATACTTCAGTCAGGATTGTGGACAAGCAACATCAGACATAGTCTTTCTAAGGGACTAAGTAGGATGTTTATGAGTATTAGAGCAGTGGCGGCTGGTGACTTCAAATTAAAGGAGGGCTGCAGGAGACAGCTGAATGGGTGGGACCAATGGGAAGGGGTGTGGCCAACCAAAAGGAGTGGAGCTATGCTCAAAACCACAACTGGAACTTTAATTAAATATCCTGCCCTGTGTGCCAAACAGTCATTACGAGAGTCCAATCAAGACAAAATGAAGTGTAGAAGAAAAAAATATTTCAATGCATTGGCTACATGACAACTTACTTAATATCCAGATGGAAACAGGTTGTAAGGCATGAAATAATAAATTACTTTTTAAATACATTACTGGAATGCCAGTCAAAATCAAGTATAAAAAAACAAGCAGCACTCTACTCAAACCACTACTCCTTGTACTGCAGTTCTAATTATAATTTATATTCAGCTTTATAAAATTACCAAGTAACATGCTGAAAGTAGCAATCTATGTGATACCCCCACTTGTAAAAATGTTTCTTATCCAAAAAAGACCTGCTGCCTGACACAACTATCTACTTGTTTCATGGGGAAGACATGATCAAAGTAAAAAAATGAATAGCAAACAAGAAACAAGCTCAAGATAAATTGCTTAAAGGATTCCTGCACAAGTTATGGACCACACATGATAGATTGGCATTCTGTTTAGTTTACGGGTAAAGCCTGCAAAGATGACTGCAAGTCTCCAACAAAAGATGACTGCAAGTCTCCAACAAATATAATGAGCTTCTGAAAATACTGTAATCCTGTCCTTTTATTACAAATACTGTCATATGCATTTCAATACCCAAGGCTTATGCATTATCTAGTTATGTAAATATTCTCTGCATGGCAACAACGAAAAGGCTTTCAATGCTGGTAATTCTTTAACAGTATGCTTATTAAAGCTTACTTGCATCTTACAATCTCCGACAAGCTTACCTGATGGTCATTAAATCATTGCTACTTAAACAGAGCAACAGGGCATTGTGACAGCATGCATTTCCTGAATAATAAGAAGCATAAATCAACATTATAAAAATATGACAGAAAACCAGAACATTCTGCAAAATCAAGGACAGATGAAAAGCCACAGTCGTACTTGTGGTCTACCTTGGATGGGGGAATACTCTGCACACTTACACTGCATAACTGCTCCTTGCCTTGCCTGGACACATCCAGAGCCACTACAATGGGAAGTGGGTGCAACAAGTATGTCACAATTTCAAATGTCTCTGGCTGATTGTGATGGCTCTGACACTCATACCTCTCAACTTCAGAGCAAGAAATCTGGACAAAGCCATACATAGAACTAGAAGTGGGACATAGGCCCAAAAATAAGGAAATGTTTTAAATATTGCTCTTATAAACTTAGATAATAGAACAGTAGTAGGGCTTGCATTAGTACGAATTTTCTGAAGGATATGAAATCTGAAACTCAAATGTCTGCCATTATTTTCTAACTTCAGTCTTTAATGACTTTCCACTAATTTGCCAGAAAACCACAATTTTATGAACAACAGACCAAAAATGTGATGCAAAAATATAAAGTTGCCACACAATACAGCTGGGAACCTGTCAAAGAAGGGACACCTTTTTAATATTAACACTGTTAACGTGAGCAGCTAACAAAATAAGAGCATCTACATGCATTTCTGAAATAAAAGCAATCTATAACTCTGATCATTACAGTTATATATAATTGTAAACCCTCCACGTTTTCTTCCAAAATTGCCATTTTGAGGGGGGATTATTAGGGAAGAGCAACATTTTGAGCTAAAATTGGGGACAATTGAGAGGTTTGGATATTCCTAACTCTACAAAGTGATTTGCACGTACCTCTCAGCCTCTTAATGCAGGAAATCTGGACAAGGCCAAATATATTGGGGGAACATACAAACACTACTAAAAATCGCTCTTGTATAAACTTAAGACAATTGATAGAATAACAGGTCTTGCTTTAGCATGCATTTTTCTGAAGGTTATGACGTCTGTAACTCAATGTCTGTCATTTAGTGACTTCATTCCTAAATGATTTGCTAGAAAACCACAAATTTTATGAGGAACAAACCAAAAATAAGAAGCAAATATTTATTCATTCTGCAAAAATATGGACATCTGAGAGGTATAGTTCAACCAGGGCTGTCTGAGTTTGCTGCCCTCCCCCCCCCTCACAAAATCATGGTCAAATGGAGCCTCCCCCCTGCAGCCATTCCAATGTCCCATTCCTTGGTTATTTTGCCCCATTTACCATAAACACTGTAATGTGCATACTGCTTTACTTCTGTGATGATTTAGATTTCATTTGAAAGTTTTATTTTGCATTTTACAGCACAAACCCTAATAGATATCTGTTAAACAAAGCAATGCAGTCTCACAATGAAAATAGACTCATTATTAAAACTTCTCTGCCTTTGAAACTCACATGCATTGAAACAGCATTGAAACTCACATTCAAAGAAAATACATTTTGCCAGTGGCAGATAAAGATTAACTTTGGGCTGTTTTCAAAATCATAGGCCCCTTGAACAAGAAACATACACATGCTCTTTGATACACCTTCCTGATTGTATTACATTATATTCCTTGTACAATACAGTACAGTTGTTAGAGGGCATTTTAAATTTATTGTTTTGAACATTTTTCCAGTAAACAATGAAAAAAAATGCATGCACCGATGACAAAACTGCCCAATTCAGAACATTTCCATCATAAAAAGTCTACTCAACCTTCTACAGTCCACCAGTATCAGTAAATATTCACAATCTCTGAAGTAGTAAAATCCACATTAAAGAAATCTGTAACTAATAAAGCGGTTGCTGCTAGCAAACAACTTTATATGTCATTGTTTCATCTACAAATAAAGTGCCTGTTGCCCTTGAAGAATAAATTGCCTATGTTGCACGCATTTAAAAAAATGATAAGCTAGTAATACCACAATAGGGAATGGATGACAAACTGATAACAGGTTCATAGTTACTAGGTATCTTTGCCAAAAAGGACTGCAGCATCCACCCCCTTTACAACACAGTACAGTATCAGCAATGCATCTACCTACTGTGGGAGTAGAACCCACAGCCTTCTGCATCAAAAGTAAGTACACTACCTATTGTGCTATTAACAATGCAAGCAGGTTTAGCATAAGCAACACTAAACGTTTGTTCCCCTGCAGCTCTCAGCTCCTTGTAAAATCTACTCGACACTCAGCTGTATCTCTGAACTTTGCAGCACAAGAAATCTGGAAAAAGCCAAAATGTATTGGGGGGGAATAAAAGCCCAAAAACCAGGGACACATTTTAAACATTGCTTATATAATGTTGTAAAGTTGCTAGAATAAAATGCTGTGTTACCACCATACATTTCACTGCCACGTCTTGAACCCAGGGGACCCTGTGCAAAACAGTCAGAGAAACATACCACTATGCCAAATCAGCTGTTTTGTGAAACAGAGGAAGACAAATTTAAATGGCTACCATTTAGTGAATTCAGTTCTCACCATAGCTGTCAACCTCTTAGCAAAAAACACCTGAAAAAAAGCCAATAATGTGGGAATACAGCTGCCAAACATGTTCAGTGAATTCAGTTCTCACCATAGCTCTCAACCTCTTAGCAAAAAACATGTGGACAAAGCCAGTAATGGGGGGAATACAGCCCCCAAACATTCAGTGAATTCAGTTCTCACTATAGCTCTTAACCTTAGCACAAAATACCTGGATGAGGCCAATAATGGGGGAATACAGTCCCAAAAATATGGGCAAATTTCAAATATCCAAGTTATAAACTTAGACAATTGCGAGAATAAAAGGTTTTGTGTTACCATGTACTTTCTGAAGAATATGAAGTCTGAAATTCAAATGCCTGTTATTTTTAAACATTTGTCAACCAGGAAACAAGTCTGACTTGGAACAAATCAAAGCCAATTTTCAGCAGAGCAGGGAGAAACACTCCAGACACATCTTTGTAAGAGATGGGAGGACATGCAGACTCCACACAGAAGGCACCCCAGCCAAGAATCAAACCAGAGAACCTGTAGCTGTCAGGCAACAATGCTACCAGTGCACCACAGCACTACAGACCTTTGCAAGGAAAAATTAAGATACAGAAACCACACATTTTATGAGGAACAGAACAAATATGAGGCAAAAATCTGCAATTTTTTTTCAAATAGTGGTAGGTAGGGAATTCAGGTCCTTGCCACCTGCATCCAAGGTACAGGGTTCAAGCCTGAGTATCTCTACCCACCACTATGTGTTAACTGGGGCATTTCACACACACACACACACACACACACACACACACACACACACACACACAATACTTAAACTCCAAACCCACTACCTGTAAATGTGTCTGGACCCGGAATCCACAATACTTAAACTCCAAACCTGCGCTTGAATGAATCCACAATACTTAAACTCCAAACCTGCGCTTGAATGAATCCACAATACTTAAACTCCAAACCCGCACTCGAATCCAATGCTTCCCTGCAAGAGCTTAAACTCAACTTACCTCTCTCCTGATTGGTCCTGTGCTTGAATCCCTGCAAGAGCTTTACCTCACCTCTCTCCTGATTGGTCCTGTCTGCGGATGAAGCCGTCCATAGCTCCACAGATTCCTGGGCATCTGCGAGGCAGTCTGAGTGTGTCCATGCATGGGCGGACGTTCTGGGACTCATAAAAAATACATTTTTTGTTTTTTTTAATTTTATAGTTCACGTTTTTATTTCTTTTGTTTCTAGGTCCTGCAGTCCTATAGCACGAGCCACCCCTGTATTAGAGCCTTTCTTTGACCACAGGTACTGTCAAGCTAAAGCATTTATTGTTTTTTTTTCCCGGAATGGAATGTTATAACACTGCTACAGATAATAATCCTTAATAGTTCTTTAATAGCACTTACTATCCTCCTCTAATTTAGCATATGCTTCTTCCTGTCATTCATTTATTCTCTGAATGGTGCTTTCTGAGACACACAGCACAGCTCCTCTATGGTCACATGGAGTTTGCATCAATGATCTGGCTAAGTCAATTGCATGTGTCTTCTACTGGGAATATTCAATCAGAATTATCATGTTCAAACAATGATGCAGAATGAATTTATTCATTTAAGTCTTTTTGATAAAAGGTAAGATATGTAATCTTTATTAGGATATAATACTTGGTTATTTCCCTCTGCAAATACTCTCTATCTACCTTACTTTTGTTTATTAATTGATCAAACTTTGGTTTTGATGCATGAGTTTTGTTTTTACTTATCCTGTCAAGGAGATAATGACAGACAGTCATCATTTCCATGGTATAATATTCTTCATAGCATGATCCTTTGGAAATTAAAACGTGTTGCAACTTTTCTGGACCATCAGGTTTTTAAATATTTTTTTACCTGGCTTATATGTCTTTTAACATTTAATAGATCAACACTGCACACTGCATATGCACTCTTTGAAAACATTTCACTTAGTTGGCATTTTTCATTTCTGGTTTCTCTGGAAATACTTCTCAATGGTATCTCCTTCACTTGATAAAATGATGTATTACTCACTATTTGCATATACTATCCTTTACTAAGTCTGTTATGTATAATTTCTGACCAGGAGAGGTAGTTGCTTTCATGGGACAGCAGTAAGCAAAGAAAATAATACACATCTTGCATTGTAGGATCTTACCACTGCAGTTCATGTATTTTGCAGGACTCTTGAACATTTGTATACATCATTCAGCCACCTCTATAATGGCTAGGTGGTAAATTAAAAGTATAAAATGTTTAATGCCATTTTGCTTCATAAATGTCTTGAATTATTCTAATATAAATGTGCATTATTATATGCAGACATTTCTTGCAACAATTGTTCAAAAAACTAGTACTGGATTTTTCAGACATTCCTGACACCATAAAGGTAACCTCAGGACAGAGGAATTCATGAGGATATTTCCTGAAATAATGTGTTACAGATGCAATACATTAAATGCACTCTTAGCAATAAGAGGTATACCAGTGGAATATATTAGAACCTAACCCAAGCATGATGCCAAGGCATTCCAGAAAAACTGTACGATCTGCTTTCTCAGATGCACCAACAGAGATAAAAGAAGAGCAGAACAGTTGATCATTTACCGTCAGAATTTCCAAACTCTAAAGTCAAACTAATAAGGATAAAACAGGGCATTTGATATAAATTATGGATGCAAAATTCTCTAGAACCTTGAGGAAAAAGTATATTCGAGATAGAGTGATAGTTCTGTAAGTTATTTGGATCTAGATCTAGGGAAGATTTATTGTAACAGTGGAAATGAGTCCTTTTTTTAAAATAGCCAGAATGATCTATGTCCTCATGGAGGGATAGACAATTTAGTAGATGCATTTTCATAAACTGTTCTCCAATTGGGTATACACAAATATCATAAGCCTCTATTGTATATATATATATATATATATATATATATATATATATATATATATATATATATATATATATATATATATATATATATATATATATATATATATATATATATATATATATATATATATAAATATATATATATATATATATATATATATAATGTGTATTTCCTACTGTAGAAATGTGATGCAGTTTAAAAATAATCCCATTTGCACTTCTTGATTGTGCAAATCTCTGCAATGCAAAAAGTGGAAACTGTTGTACTAGACCACATGATGATGATTATTTGGACAGTAGCTTGTTAGGATTTTTGTTCTCTTTCTCTCCTTCCCCTCAGAAGTATTTAACTGTGGAAAAAATAAGGCATCCATTACAGTTCTAATTAAAGCTTCAAAAAATTCTGTTTCTGCTAATTCAGAGAACTTCAGGAGTTGCTGCTGCAGGCTACCTTTGGAGACAGAACTCAGGTGTACTGTCTGCACTAATGACAGAAAACTCTATTTTGGACTGAAAAGCCAGAATCAGCAAGGCTACAGATCATTAGCCTGAAGAAGATAGTTTCTAGATTAGATGTTCGATAAAGTTTTCTGATCATTCTCAGCATGTTTGAATATTTTTTTCAGTTCTTTGTGTAAGTTCTGTACTGTCTCCATATTTACTTGAAAATGATTTTATTTATCAAGTTTATTATGTAGTTGTAAATGCTTGTGACTGATGTTTTACTTGTATGCTTATGAATTTATGCATTTTATTGGTGCTACAACTGTGTGATATCCACCCTGAAGGTGATTAATCAGTGCTAAGCATTTAAATATTTAAAGGTGTACTCGTTTTAATGGCAGACTGTAAGTTGTGTTCTTGTTTGTTACTTTTTATTAAGTTAGACAGCATTGTCAACCATGGGAAGTGAGGATATCATTACTGGACAATTACCATATGCCCTCTTCTAGAAAATATTATGTGAATATGTGTGTAAAATAATTTTGGTTGCATTCTAATTACTATTGGTAAGATTGCACTGTATGGCACAGGGCTCATTCTAACATGGTTAAAATTCGAGGTTGCCAGTGAATGGAACTTTGAACTTGAGTTGTACAATCAATCTAAAGATCATTGGAACTCTGAAATGAAGCTGTGCAGTAAATCTAAACATCATGAATGTGTGATGTTGTGAGTTATTGCCAGCTGTGCCAGGAGAAGAGAGACGTTGCATGTGTGGCATATGTCAACATGGCTGGCTAAAGTTTTGTAAATGATCTTGTGTTGTTTGGCTGTCACATTGATTTGTATCTGTATATATTTGTATTAATATTTGCATTCATTTCTACAGATGCTTGTATTAAAAATATATGTGTAACAGTTGCTTAAATAAACAAATGCAGCAACAGAATCTTAGCAGAGTTGTGAAGATGAATCATGCCAGAATCAGATGACTAGATGTGATGGCATTCTATAGCCAGCTGATGGATGGAACTCTGACAGTAGCAGTTTGTTGCTTGTTTTTGTTTTTCTTTGGAACCTGATATAGATCTATGTCAGTTACCACAGTTCAGTAGTAGTTCAGTTGTTAGTTGTACAGTTCAGTCAGTGTGTAAATAGTATTGTATCTTGCCTTGTGAAAATGAGCATTTCAGCAGTGCATCTTGCCTTGCAATACTGACTGAGTTAACTAGGAACACTTTCTCTTTATTTCAGTTAGAAATAATACAGTGAGCTTAGTTTAGTATTATTTTCTTTTTTCTGCATCTGTGAGATTCTATCCAACTGTGTTATTTTTATATTTCATGTGTCTGAAAACTCTGATGTTTATTGTAACTAAATATTAAGTATTTTCCTGTTTTCTATTTTATTATTCAGATATTAAATATTTTTATACCTTTTCATTGTGGCTTATCTTTTAGAGAATACTTTTAGCATCTTGAGAGTACTTGTGCTTATTTTAGTGACACTGTGGTCACTCCAAAAAGCCTTATTGCTTCAGTCACACTATATCATATATATCAGTATTAATTTGACATAGTGTAATTGGTTACCCTTTGTTAGAGCCTTAGAGTATCTGACTGGTGGCAGCAATCTATCTTGTCATCTGGAGAGAGGGGGCACAGCTGGTGAAACTGTGTCAGCCTTTCCCAGGTGTGTGTGTGTGTGTGTGTGTGTGCATGTGTGTGTGCGTGTGTGTGTATGTGTGTGTGTGCTTGTGTGTGTGTATGTGTGTGTGTGTGTGTGTGTGTGTGTGTGTGTGTGTGTGTGTGTGTGTGTGTGTGTGTGTGTGTGTGTGTGTGTCAGATACTTGGAACTGGGGACATAGTCCTGCAAAGTGAGTGTTGTTTTGAATCTGGAGAGGCAGAGAGTCCAGTTCCAGGTCAGAAGCAGGTTCCCTGTGTGCTCTTGAGGTAAATTGTGCTTGATGCAGAGAGCTGCATTTGAAATACTGTGTAAATCTATCCCTGTTCTTAGTGACTGCCTCTTTCCAGTGTCAGTGGTGAGGATTGAGCCTCCTTGATTACTGGCTCGGGATAAAGAGGTGCCGTCACATATTTGTGGTAGCAGTGGGATATTAATTGAACTTTAGTAGCCTGTAAGCAGTTGTCACTGAAGGTATGTGTACTCTCAACAACCACAAAGTAAGCATTCAGAGTTTGTTTCACAACAGTTTTATTTATTTTTTGTTAGCTAGCTTAGTCAGGGAAAGAAGGCAAAGATGTCAGCAGAAGATTATAGCAAGCTGACAAAGAACCAATTGGCCAAGTTGTGTGAAGCCAAAGGACTGGTGCATGCCCTCCTGACTAAACTGTATATGATTTCAGCCATAATCACAGCTACATCATGGTCCAGAAACCAAGTAGATAGCTAATATGGTGAAGAGGATGTGCAGCCTTTGGAAACAGGACACTTCACCTTTTCCTTAGAGGATTTATTAATCCATCTGGAGTTAAAGAGACTTGACCTGGAGGCCAAACATTTGGAGATCAAAGAAAAGGAAAGACAGCAGTGTTTAGAGGCTGATGAAAAGGAGAAGCAGCATCAGCATGAACTGGAGACAGAAGAGAGACTGTGACATTGAGAGACCAAAGAAAAGGCGAACAACATCAACTGGAGGCCAAACATTTGAAGACTGAAGAGAGACTGCGGCATTGGGAGATCGAAGAAAATGAAAGACTGCAGTGATTGGAGGCTGAAGAAAAAGAGAATTAGCAACAACATGAGAGAGAAAAATACTGACCCTCTGTCAGGGTCATGGAGGTAATGGGGAAAGGCATAACTGGACCCCAGAAGCAATACAGGTCAATACATTTCTTAGATAACTTAAAGATGATATTGACTTTGATAGTTTTATTCATATATTTGAAAGGGTATGTAAACAATATAATTTTGACCAAGAGCTCTGGGTACGTTTCCTGACCCCCATACTCCACAGTAAAGGTGTAACCCCTGTTTATAAAGTGTCTGATACTGACTGTTTAAATTATGAAAAAGTGAAACAATGTTTTAAGTTAACACCTGAAACTTACAGAAAAAAAGTTTCATGAGCATAGACGCAAGGCAGATGAAAGTGTGTGATTATATTGCTGAGTTAAGCACTTACTTTCATAGGTGGGTGAGTGAGTGACAGGTCACCAGGTCTGAGGGGCTGGCAGACCTTTTGGTGAGGGAACAAGCCCTTAGCACTATACCTGAGAACATGTGGATCTGGTTGGCAGACCAAGAATATAATTCTGTAGATGAGCTGGGGGAGAAAAAGGGATCTCTACTTAGCAAGCCGAGCATCCAAGAAGGGGATACCCACTGCTGCACATTGATATAAAGGAACCCATGGTGGGCAGCCTAAATCACCCCAACAGAGTCTACCAATGACAGAGGAAGCCACTAATTCAGGTACACTGCCAGGAGCAGGGGTTAGATGTTGTAAATATAACCAGTGGGGCCATGTAGCATACAAAAGTCCACTGAAGCAAGCTGGGGAACAAAAGGTGAGAGAGCCAGCAAGTGGGAATAACTGCCTGCTAGTGGTAAGTTGTCTAGGGACAACAGAGGTACCAAACTATCACCAGAGCTTGTATACTATCTTAGTGGATGGAAGACAGGCCACTGCTAAGAGACACAGCCTCTGACATAACCATTGTAAGCCTGCAGTGCTTAAAGAAGAGCAGTACTTGCTTGGGCAGTCTACAACAGTTAGAATTTTAAGAAGTACCCCATTCCAAATACCTTTGACCAGGGTTCACCTTGACTGGGAGGGTAGAAAAGGGAACAAACAGGTAGGTGTTAGGTGTGTTTGAGGATATCCCTGCAGATGTCTTAATAGGGAATGATTTTGATAATGTAGTTCCTTGTATGCATGCAGTTACATGCAGTTAGACTTGGAGACAGGCAGGTAGATCTGGTAGCCTGGGGGTGGGGACCCAGATAGATCCCATGCCTGAATCTGGGGCTGGTGATGTGGTTATGTGGTTATTTCAGGGAGGGAGCTACCTTGTAGCAGTGAGCCTGAAAGTGAACCACAGCCGCTGGTAGGTACTGATGTTCCCATAGACAAGGTGACTGCAAGGACAGAGATGAGTGGTAGTACAGGTATTTGTAGACCAGTTTAGGAGACAGTGGGACACATATTTGCTCCATCTGCTGTTTGCATCCAGAAAGATACCCATGGGACTCCACAGGTTTTTCACCCTTTGAGTTGCTGTATGGGCATTGGGTGAGGGGGACCTTTAGATTTGATTCCTGATGAGTAGAAGGGTGAGTGTGAATCCCACAGAGAGTCTGTTGTAGCATATGTCCTAAACCTCAGGGGCAAGGCTTAGGGAGCTCTTTGGCTTGACCCAGGAGAACCTGGCGGGAACCCAACAACAAGAAAAAGGTTTGGTATGACGGGAATGCTCAAGCTCAAGAGTATGTTGTGGGAGAGCAGGTTATGGTGCTCATTCCTACTATAGGATCATGGTGGAATCCCGGGGATGTATTTTCTGTTCCCCATCCAGTTATCCAGGTTGAGCTTAAAAATGGTTAATGAGGTACTCTGCTTGATGTGAAGAGGGACTCTATTCTACAGAAGGTGGAGTCTCATGGACACAAATCTGTCTTGCCAGCAAGTCTTATGATGTCACAGACCAGGTTGAGTTCACGCATGTGGGTTCCTTGAGTGGAGTTTGACTTGCAGGTATGCAGCAATCCCATCAAAGCGAGGACTGAGATTACATTGTATGCCAGCCAGAGGTCAACTCTGAGTAGTCTGTATGAGACTGAGTAGAGGGACAGGGCCTTTAGCCTATCTATGTAGGGTAGATGTTTGAGGCCCTGGATTCTCCTGGTGAGGAACGTTTGTGGTCTCTTCAGCTGCTGCATGTATTTTGTGAGGTACATGCTGAAAAGGGCATTGTACTCAATAGTGGGTCTTATAAGGGAAGAGTACAGGGATGTTATGACCACATTGTCCCTGGATGAGATACCCTTACCACTGAGGTGGGCCATGCAGAAAGATTTCTGTACAACTGAGGCAATATGGTGGTCAAAAGTCAGTTTGCTATTAACCTGGGTTCCCAAGTACCCTCACAACTGATTGCATGCTTAGAACCTTGTTATTAATGTGATAATTTGTGGGGACATTGCTCTCCCCAAAGTGGATGATGCATTTTTTGGCATTTAGTTTGAGGCCATGTTTCTGGCACCAGTCATCTGTTTGGGTGAGACCCTCTTAGAGGATGTCCACATCACTAAGGAAATTGATGAGAGCATCCAGCTTGCAGTTATCTGCAAACCTGGCCATTTATAGCCCACTGGTTTGGGCCTGCACCTCAGAAAAGTATATCCCAAACAATAGAGGCTCCAAGACAAATCCCTGGGGTACACCGCTCATTACAGATCTACTGCTTGAGGTAGCTTCCCTTGTTTTGACTAGGGGGGTCCTATCAGTGAGCCAGTTTGCTACCCATCTGGTAAAATATAGACTGATGCCTAGTTAAGAGAACGTATCTATTATACCCGAGTAAGGAATAGTATCAAAGGCTTTAGATGGGTCAAGGTAGGAGGTGTGCACCATCTTCCCCTCATCCATGTCTTTGTTGACTGTCACAAAGAAGTTGACCACATTTAACAAGCATGACCTTCCCTTGACAAAACCAAACTGTGTGGGATTGAGTGTTTGGAGGTTGCCAATGTCCTTGTTAATGAGGTCCATGATAATCTGCTCCATGGCCTTGCACATCAGGCTAGTTAGGCTGATGGGTCTATAATTTCCTGGATCAGTGGATGCTCCACCTTCCTTCAAAGAGATGACAGTGGCTGTCCTCCACTCGGCTGGGATGAAGCTGTTATTCTACTCAGGCTTTGGTTGAATAGGGTGCCTAATGATGCTGCAAGTTCCTGCCTGAGTTGATGTGGGATGCAGCCTGTGATGTTATCGGGTCCCATGGAGGCTGTATTTTTTGCCTTTGAGAGGCCAGTGATGACTTACTTCCTAGAGATAAGGGGGGGCTGGTGCTGGGGATGTCCTGATTTACTGATGGGGAGACAGAGGGGTGAAGTTTTCACTGAACCTGTCTGACAGCAGGTTGGCTATATCTACGGTGTTTGTGTGTGTGGTATCCTTGACCACCAGTTCTGAGCAGATCTGAGTTCTTCCTTTGAGATTGTAGACATATGTGAAGAAGGCCTTATGATTGCCTTTAGTAGATGTGGCCAGTTTGGACTAGAAGTTTGCTTTGGAGGATTTCACTAGTCCTCTTATTTGCTTGTTCAGGCTAAGCAGCGTTTGCTTCCAATTAGGCACCTGCTCCTTCTTGGTCCTGAACAGTGATTTGTTCCTTTCATTATGGAGTTTATTTATTGTAGATGTCCACCAGACTGGTTTACTCTTCCTTGAGGAGGAGGATTTTGTCCTGTCCGGTATTCCTGATGCCATGCAGCTATATAAGTGCTCGTATAGTACTTTGGTATAGGGGTGGACATATGTGCCAGTTTCCATGGTGAGGGAGTGGGCTGTGCAGCTGTTTATACCTTCCCTCAGGAGGTTGCATTCAGCTTTGGAGAAGTTTTTTTTGTTTGACTCTAGCTGGGGGGGGGGGGGGTCATGGAAGATGGTGACTTCAAAAGTGACCGCTTTGTGGTTGGATGTTACCAGGGTGGATGACACTGTAGGGATGCTGCAGTGGTTACTCATGTTGGTTAATACCAAGTCCAAGATATTTTCTCCTGTTGTGGGAGTTTCACCTAACCGGTCCAAGGCATTTGCATTGACAATATCAAGGAATCTTTGGGCATTTGTGTTTTGGCATGAGCAGTTCTTCCAATCTATGTTTGGATAGTTAAAGTCACCCAGGATCAGGGTAAAGGGTTGAATCTTGATAGATTTGAAGAGTTCCAGATAGGGGGAGTGGGTATCGTGAGTCAAAGTTGTGGGTCTGTAGCTAGCTATGATTTGAATAGGGGTCTTGTCAATGGTTAACTGCACCAGGAGTGTCTCACTGTTTGACTATCCTGGAGAGGTGTACGTCTTTTATATGTATGTATGTATGTATATATATATATATATATATATATATATATATATATATATATATATATATATATATTTTGCAACTCCACCTCCTTTTGCTTTGCTGCCCATGGTTTAGGGTTTGAATGTATGATAGGCTGAGTAACTTGGTATGCCTGGGGTGCTCTCCATAGCTTTGAACCAGGTTTCTCTGACTGCATAAATGTCAGCATCTTCCAGGGTTAGGAATGCTTGTAACGAGTGCAGTTTCATATTTAGAATTCTAACATTTAGCAGCATGACCTTTGATTTGCATTTTGAGAAATTTTCACGTTGGTAGTTTTGACCTCATGGCATTACCTAAAAAGGCACTATGGGGGAAGCCAAAATCTTTGACAGGAGCCTGAAGCCCAAGGGAGACAGATGCATGCCATATCTGGCAAAGCATCACATTTGTCAGTCATGTCTTGCCAGGTTATCAGGTACTGGATCCCCTTGGAATGACTCCAGAAACTAAGCCAATTGTTAAAGTCAATCATTTTCTGTTTGTAATGGGGCATCATTCTGGGTGACGGTAGAATGCTGCTTAAGGCTAGGAACATACTTGCCTAGAACACATATTCAGGGAGCTCAATCATGTCTCTGTTCATATAGTCCAGAGAGATACGTCTCAAGTCATTCATGTCAACATGGACTATGACAGTCATAACAGTACCTGTTGTTGAGAGACTTGAGTGCCTGGGTGATATGACGGATTCTGGCATCTGACAAACTAACTGTGACTTTCTCCTTATCCAGCCTGGTGAAGGGCACATCTGTGTATCTCACAATGGAGTCTCCTGTGAATAATATGTTGGGTTTATGTTTAGGCCTTAGCAGCTGTGTGATATAGGTGTCTGGACTGTGTGTGGTGGGCATTGGAGTTCGAGTGTGTTTTTGCCTCAGAGGTGTCTTTTGTTTGGGTATGTTTTTGTTGAGAACCTCCGCATATGTGGGTGTGTGCTGTGTAGGTGTGGGTGGTGTTTGAGGTGTGGTGTTTGCGTTGACAACCTTCTCAGTGCCAGATATAGTGGCTTGTGAGGGAGAGACCATTGACTCTAGGTTCTTAATGTAATTGCATCTCTCACAAATCGTGTTCCTAGGTGGTAGTAGTAGAGGGTTAGCCATGTATATGAGCCAGTTGCTACACTGTATCAGGATGCCCATATCAACCAAACTGTCAGGAGAAAACATAGGAAATTGTCCATCCATATTTGTCAGAAACTGAGGGAGAGAGGCCAGAGACAGCTAAGAGGGTAAAGGGAGGAAGGTCTAGGAGTACTACTACTAGGTGATCACACAAATGCTACTAAGGGAAAATTTGTAGCTGGAATACCTCACAAAGGGTTAAAAACAGTGCAGCTGTAGCTCTGGATGCAGCCAACCTGTTTACAGACTATGCTACTCAATTTAAGCATTAAGAACACAGTAAAACTCACAAAAAAGCACAGGTTAACCCCTTACAGGCAAAAACAGAGCCCACAATATTTAAAAATACAGTTAAAAAGTAAAGAAATGCAGTTAAACAGTAATGGATTGCAGTAAATAGCAATGAAATACAGTTAAACAGTAATGAAATGCAGTTAATCAGTAAATTGCTTTAAAACAGTACAAATGTGATAAATTAGCTCACAATTACAACAGTAAAAACAGCTCAAATAAAGCAGCAATTCAGTAGAATACTGTCATCAATTTAATCAGGCTAGCAACAAGCAGTAACAAATGTGCCAAACTAAATACAATTGAACACCTAAGCACAAGCAGCAAAATGAAGCAGAAAGAGAGGAGACAGAATACAATTCAAGGTTAAGAAGCTAAAGGGGTGGGCCTTCACAACTGAACGAGCTAATGTAATGGGACTGGGGGTAGTGCCCAATATAAAATTTATAGTAGAAGCAGGCAACTCAAAAGCCACCAAGCTTTAATACCACAACAACAGTTGGGCAGTTGGGTGGGATACAAGATAAGAACACAGGTAAGGACTGAATTCACTAAGCCTAAAAAACAGTTCCATGGTTTAAACAGATATGCAGCAAATATTGTTTTAGTTAGTCTGAAGTGCAGAAAACAGTTGAAAATAAGCACTTATCTTTTGTAGCTGCACAGTAGTTTTTGTAAAACAGCAGAGCAAGGGCAGAAGGCGTAGTTCACTGCCACTTTGAGCAAACAAGTACAAACTGCTTTAAACACTGGCTATTTAAGCAAAAAAAAAGGAACCAGCCAAATTATCCAATAAAAAAAAACAGCCCTGTAGTACTAACTCAAGCCAGATTAGACCAGACTGAATCCCCCTCCCCCTAAGAAACAGCTAGACCTCTCTAGACAAAAGATTATATTTCAAGCTCCAAAGGTCACAAACAGTAATAGGTATTCAGCTCTATGCTAGTCTTTTTTCAACTACAGCAACACGTAAAATGAACAGAACAAACAGGGGAAAAAGGAGACAAAGATCAGAACAGAGGTAAGGACTGAATTCACTAAGCCTAAAAAACAGTTAAACAGTTGCATAGTTTAAACACATATGCAGCAAATATTGTTTTAGTTAATCAGAAGTGCATAAAATAGTTGAAAATAAGCCCTTATTTTTTGTAGTTGCACAGCAGTTTTTGTAAAACAGCAGAGCAAGGGCAGAAGGCCTAACTTACTGCAGCTTCGAGCAAACAGATACAATAAACTGCTGGCAGCTTGGGAGGGACCCTTTGAAGTGGTAAGGAAGGTTTGTGACATTAATTACATGGTAATCCTGCTAGGCAGGAGACAGGGGCACAAATTGTACATATTAAGGTAATGAAGCCTCAACATGTCATGGAGGTCCTGGGCAGACTGCAAAGGGCAGGGTTGACCATTAAGCCCAATAAGTATCAGGTAAGTATGGCAGAGGTCTCTTATCTTGAATATACAGTGGGGAGTGGTACTATTAGGCCAGAACCTGCTAAGGTGGAAGCTATTCAGGTGTGGCCTGCCCCTATTACCAAAAAGGAAGTCAGAGCATTCTTGGGGACAGTGGGGTATTATAGGTTTGTTCCCAATTATAGTACAATAGCTGCTCCCCTCACTGACCTGGCAAACAAACAGGTCAGATAAGGTAGTGTGGACCCCAGCTTGTGAGTAGGCATTCCAAAAGCTTAAAGGGGCTTTGGAAGGACCCTCTGTTTTACCCAGTCTAGATTACAGCAATGCCAATGCAGATGGATTCTCAAGACAGGGTGTAGGTAAAAGTGTTCCCAGACAAGCCCATTTGTCTCAAGCAACATTTTTCCAGGGTCACTTGAAAAAGTATCTTGAGTCTTCAAAGGGGGGTGGGGCTGAGATGTAACGTTGTGCGGTATTGCCAGCTGTGCCAGTAGAAGTGAGACAGTGCCTTTGTGGCATATGCTGGCATGGCTGGCTGAAGTTTTGTAAATGATCTTGTGTCGTTTGCCTGTCACATTGATTTGTACTAATGCTTGTATTAAAAAATGTATGTGTAACAGTTGCTTATGTTAAAAATGTTGCAACAGAATCTTAACAGAGTTCTGCAGGTGAATCGTGCCAGACTCAGGTGAATAGATGTGATGTCATTCTATAAACAGCTGAAAGATGGAACTCTGGCATCAGTAGTTTATTTGTTGTTGTTTTTCTTTGGAACCTGATATAAAAGATCTATGTCAGTTATCACAGTTCAGTACTAGTTCGATTGTTAGTTGTACAATTCAGTCACTGTGTACACAGTGCCTTATCTTGCCTTGCGGAAGTGAGCACCTCAGCAGTACATCTTGCCTTGCGATACTAACTGAGTTAACTAGAGACAGATTATTTTTAGTTCTGTTAGGAATAATGCAGTGAGATTAGTTTAGTATTATTTTCTTTTTTCTGCATCTGTGATATTCTATCTGTGTTATTTTTATATTTCCTGTGACTGAAAACTCTGATGTTTATTGTAAATAATTATTAAGTATTCCTTTGTTTTCTATTGTATTATCCGTTATTAAATATTTTTAGACCTTTTCATTGTGGCTGGTCTTTCAGAGAATACTTTTAGCATCTTGAGAATACTTGTGTACTTTTAGTGGCAGTGTCACCACTCAGAAAAGCCTTACTGCTTCAGTCACACAATTACCATTATACCAGTATTAATTTGACACAGTATAACTGGTTACCCTTTATTAGAGCTTTAGAGTATCTGACTGGTGGCAGCAATCTACCTGGTAGTTTGGAGAGAGGGGACATAGCTGGTGTGTCTGTGTCAGCCTTTCCCAGGTGTGTGTGTTTGTATAAAAAAATCAGATATTCAAGTGTGTGTATCAGATACTTGGAACTAGGACACAGTGCTCCAAAGTGAGTGTTGTTTGGGATCTGGAGAGACAGACAGTCCAGTTCCAGGTCTGAAGCAGGTTTCCTGTGTGCTCTTGAGGGAAATTGTGTTTGATGCATAGAGCTACATTTGAAATACTGTGTAAATCTATCCCTGTTCTTAGTGACTGCCTCTTTCCAGTGTCAGTGGTGAGGATTGAGGCTTCTTGATTACTGGCTCGGGGTAAAGAGGAGCCGTCACATAATAGCGACAGTGGTGGAATATCAATTGAACATTAGTAGCCTGTAAGCAGGTGTCACTGATGGTGTGTGTACTCTCAACAGCCACAAAGTAAACATTCAGAATTTCAGTTTTACAACATTTTTATTTATTTTTTGCTAGTTAGTTGGGGAAAGCAGGCAAAGATGTCAGCAGAAGATTATTTTAAACTGATAAAGAACCAGTTGGCCAAAGCATGCGGATCCAAAGTACTGGTGCATGCCCTCCTGACTACAGAGGATATGATTTCAGCCTTAATCATAGCTGCAGCATGGTCCAGCAACCATGGAGATAGCCAGTATGTTGATGGGGATGTGCAGCCTTCAGAAACATGACAGTTCACCTTTTCCTCAGAGGACTTCAAAATCCATCTGGAGTTAAAGAGAATTGAACTGGAGGGCAAACATTTGGAGATCAAAGAAGGAGAGAAGCTGCAATATTTGGAGGTTGAGGAAAAGGAGAAGCAGGATCAGCATGAACTGCAGACCGAAGACAGACTGCGACATTGGGAGACCGAAGAAAAGGAGAAGCAATGTCAACTGGAGGTCAAACATTTGGAGATCGAAGAAAATGAGAGACTGCAGTGATTGGAGGCTGAAGAAAAAGAGAAGCAGCGACAACATGAGAGAGAAATGCTAATCCTTTGTCAGGGTCATACAGGTAATGGAGAAGGGAATAACCAGACCTCAGAAGCAGTAAAGGTTAACAAATTTCTTCCACAATTTGAAGATTATACTGATTTTGATAGTTTTATTCATATATTTGAAAGGGTGTTTAGACAGTATAATGCTGACCAAGAGCTCTGGGTACAGTTCCTGACCCCCATACTCCATATTAAAGCTATAACTGCTGTTTCTAAATTGTCTGATACTAACTGTTTAAATTATGAAGAAGTGAAGCAGTGTTTGCTAGACTGTTTAAAGTTAACACCTAAAGCTTACAGAAAAAAAAAATTCTGAGCATAGACGCAAGGCAGATGAAAGTGTATTTGATTATATTGCTAAGTTAAGCAATTGTTAAGGGATGGCAGACCTTTTGGTGAGGGAACAAGCCCTTAGCACTTTGACTGAGGATATGAGAATCTGGTTGGCAGACTGAGAATGTAACTCTGCAGATGAGCTGTGGAGAAAAGGGGATTTGTAATTAGCAAACAGAGCATTATTGCACAAGAAGGGGATACCCAGTGCTGCACATGGATATAATGGAACCCATGGTGGGCAGCCTAAATCACCCCAACAGAGTCTACCAATAACAGGGGAAGCCATTAGTTCAGGTACACTGTCAGGATCAGGGGATTAGATGTTTTAAATGTAACCACAGGGGCCATATATCATACAAATGCCCAGTGAATCAAGGTGGAACAAAAGGTGAAAGAACCAGCAATTGGGAATAACTACCTGCAAATGGTAAGTTGTCTGAAGACAGGAGAGATACCAAACTATCACCAGAGTTTGTATCCTATCATAGTGAATAGAAGACAGGCCACTGTTAAGAGAGACACAGCCTCTGACATAACCATTATGAAACCTGCAGTGGTTATAGAAGAGCAGTACTTGCTTAAGCAGTCCACTGCAGTCAGAGCTTTAGGAAAGACCCCATTCCAAATGCCTTTGGCCAGCATTCACCTTGCCTGTAAGGGAGGAAAAGGGAAGAAGCCAGTAGGTGTGTTTGAGGAAATTCCTGCAGATGTCTTAACAGGGAATGCTTTTGATAATGTAGTACCTTGTGTGCATGCAGTTATATGCAGACAGGCTTGGGGTCTGCTAGCTGGGGGGACCCAGACAGACCCCGTACCTGAAGCTGGGGCTGGTGATGTGGTCTGAAGTCTGAAACTGAACCACAGCTGCTGGTAGGTACTGATGTTCCCATGGACAAGTTGACTGCATGAGCAGAGATTAGTGGTAGTACCCAGGCTGACAGGGAGACACCATTGACAGAAGATACTAGGCTTCCTGTGGAAGGGGAGCTGAGAAAGGTCAAAAAAGTAGAGTTGAGACAAGCACAGCTTTTGGACCCTACTTTACAAGGCTTGAGGGAGGTAGCTAAGGAAGCACCTGATGCTCAAGGAAAAGGGGAGTCTGTATACTGGAACAGAGGGTTACTGTACAGAGAGTGGATCCCCTGAGGGAGGGCTAAAGGGTGAGGTAATACAGCAGTTGGTAGTGCCCAAAGCCTATCATTTGGCACTTCTAGCCATAAACAGTGACATTCCTTTTGCAGGTCATAGGTATAAAGCATACCAAGAGTTGTATTGTGCAGGATTTTTATTGGCCTGTGATTGCAAGGGATGTAACAGAGTACTGCAGGACCTGTGAGCAGTGCCAAAAGGTAGGCAAGGCAGGAGACAAGGCCAAAGCTCCATTGATGCCTTTGCCTTTGATTGAGGAACCATTTCAGAGGGTAGCTATGGATTTTGTGGGGCCTCTGAGTACCCTCCGTTCCACAGGGAAGAAGTATATCATGGTGGTACTAGCTTATGCTACTAGATAACTAGAGGAGGTGGCTCTGTACTCCATCAAAGCAGCGAAGGTGGCAAATGCTTTGTTAGAGATTTTCAGCAGGGTAGGTTTCTTGAGAGAAATACTTACTGACAGAGGTGCCAATTTCATGTCAGACCTGCTGACTTGTCTGTGGAACAGTTGTGGGGAGAAACACCAAAAGACCAACTCCTACCATTCCCAGGCTAATGGTCTTGTGGAGAGGTTAAACTCTACACTAAAGATCATGCTATGGGCATTTCCAGACCAGTTTAGGAGAGAGTGGGACACATGTTTGCTCCCTCTACTTTTTACATACAAAGAGGTACCCCAGGAATACACATTTTTTTCACCCTTTGAGTTTCTGTATGGGCATAGGCTGAGGAGGCCTATAGATTTGATTTGTGATGAGTGGGAGGGTGAGTGTGAATCCTAGAAGGAGTCTTTTGTGGCATATGTCCTAAACCTCAGGACAAGGCTTAGGGAACTCATGGGCTTGTCCAAGGAGAACCTAGCAGGAACCCAATAGCAGAAAAATGTCTGGTGTGACAGGAATGCTTGAGCCCGAGAGTATGTTGTAGGACAGCAGGTTATGGCGCTTATTCCTGTTGGACACGATAAACTGCAGGCACCTTGGGATGGACACTTTGAAGTTATAAGGAAGGTCATTGATGTTAATTACATTGTAAACTTGCTAGGTAGGAGGCAGGGGCACAAATGTACCATGTTAACATAATGAGGCCTCAGCATGTCAGGGAGGTCCTGGGCAGACTGCAAAGGGTAGGGTTGACCATTAAACCCAGTAAGTGTCAGGTGGGTATGGCAGAATTCTCTTACCTGGGACATAGAGTGGGGAGTGATAAGATTAGGCTAGAACCTGTTAAGGTGGAAACTATTCAGGTATGGCCTGCCCCTGTTATCAAAAAGCAAGTAGGAGGATTCTTGGGACAGTGGGTCTTATAGAAAGTTTGTTCCCAATTATAGTACAATAGCTGCTCACCTCACAGACTTGACAAGTAAAAACAGGTCAGATATGGTAGTGTAGACCCCAGCCTGAAAGCAGTCATTCCAAAAGCTTGTGATGTCATTCCACTACCAGCTGAAGGATGGAACTCTGGCAGCAGCAGTTTGTTTGTTTTGTTTTTTCTTTGGAACCTGATATAAAAGATCTATGTCAGTTATCACAGTTTAGTAGTAGTTAGTTAGTTGCACAGTTCAGTCAGTGTGTAGTATCTCATCTTGCCTTGTGGAAGTGAACTTCTCAGCAGTAGATATTTCCTTGTGATGAGTTAACTAAGGACAGTTTCTCTTTAGTTCAGTTAGGAATAATATAGTGAGACACTGTGGCCACTCCGAAAAGCCTTACTGCTTCAGTCACACTTGACCATTTATATCAGTATTAATTTGACACAGTGTAATTGCTTACCTTTTGTTAGAGCCTTAGAATGTCTGACTGGTGGCAGCAATTTACCTTGTAGACTGGAGAAAGGGAAACACAGCTGGTGAAACAGTGTCAGCCTTTCCCAGGTGTGTGCGTGTATGTGAAAAATCAGATATTCAAGTGTGTGTGTCAGATACTTGGAACTGGAGCACAGTGCTCGAAAGTGAGTCTTGTTTTGGATCTAGAGAGACTGAGAGTCCAGTCCCAGGTCTGAAGCAGGTTCCCTGTAGGCTCTTGAGGTCAATTTGGCTTGATACAGAGAGCTGCATTTAAAGCACTGGGTAAATCCATTCCTGTTTTTAGTGACCACCTTTCACCTGTGTCAGTGGTGAGGATTGGGGCTCTTTGATTACTGGCTCGGAGTAAAGAGGGGCCATCACAGATGTATTATGGCATGATTTTTATCAAAGCAGCAATGCTCCTTTACTATGCTGTAAATGATCATGCTTGTGTACAACAAGGATTGTTGTGAATTAAGTCATATAACACGTGTTGTCCAAAAGAAGGCAAGCTTATATTGCTATTGCACCTACTAGTTTTTGACATGGCATCCACTGAGCTGGCAACTGTCTGCAGAATATTGCAATCTAATATATAAACAGGACCTGTGGCTGTTACATTTATTGTTAAAATACAGATTAGTCTGACAAGTTTCTGCAATGCAAAGATTGATTAATGTGTTTGTAATATATTCAGCAGTCTGATTACATTTTGAAAATGGAAAATAGTATTATAACAGCCCAGCTCATGGGTAAGAATCTTGCTATAACAGTCTTGTTACAGTGAGTTTCTTTCATCTCAACCTCACTGATAAAAACTAAGGAAACATCAGGCTATCATCCAAATGGCAGCTAAGATGTCCACTGCAAATTAAGTAACAGCTTTAAAAGCTACTTTAAAAGCTATTATACACTGTGTTATTTCCTCCAGCCTCTTTCATATTAAACCTGGTAGTGTGAAAACATTTACAAAATCTGAGTCAAACTTTATATCATTGTATCTATCTGACTGAAGTATAATCAATAGGCTTATGAATTTCCAGAGCATATGAAGGATTTCTGATCAAATTACTGAACCAGGTACCTTACAGCTATTTAGCTGTTTGGATGCTGCTGCAACCTCAGAATAAGTATAAAATCTTGGAGTAACATGATGGGGCCAAACCCTAATAATAGGGCTTAACAGTGTTATTGTTGTGGCTTTCATTTTTGGTGTTTTGGGAGTTGCTTTATTGAGATTTTTTTCTGCTCTGTGTTACATTAGCTGTGAATCATTGCAGTATGTTTCATTCATTTGAGAAAGAATCCTTCAACAAATTTGTCTGTCAGTCTATCTATGTGAATAGTTAGACCTACTGAAGAGTGCCAGTAAATAGAATGAGAGGACTGATAGCTAGCCACAGAAGTGTATGAATCACTATTTAGGGGCACTGATGAGATACCTATGTGCTAAACTCTGGGATTGCTGCTACTGGCTATGACAGACAATGGGCTAGATTCCAAAAGAGGTACCCTCAGTGTAAGTCTGCCCTGATTCTGAAAAACTTACTCTCTTTTTATTTTTTCCATATCTTTTGGTTTCTAATACCATGATGGGATTGGATCCTATTCCTAAGTCAAAGTATGATTAAAGTTCATGAATTTAGTATTGTTTCAATCTTTGATGTCAGCCAGAAGTACTCTTCGCCCAGTAATGACTCCTGCAATTCATATGGAGTTACATGCATTGGTGATGTATCTAAATACGACAGTAGATTCTTTTTTATAAGACATGTTGCTCCCAATGCTATTGGCACTACTTGGGTATCTTTATTCCACATTGCTCTCATTTCTGCCTGCAAATTCTGATATTTTATGTCTTTGTCTCTCTCTGTACACAAGACACTTTAGTCAGTGGGTAAAGCAATTTCAATGATCAGTGCTACTTTTGTCTTCTTTTCATGACCACTACATCTGGTTTTCTCACATCTGTCTTTTGAACTGCTGGTAATGGGTAATCCCATGTGATGTAGACTTCATCATTTTTATTATGCTTTGTGGCTCATGTTTCCAGTGTTTTTCAGCTACTTCAATATTATAATGTTTGTATAATCTCCAGTGCAATAGTCTTGCCACATTATTATGCCTTTCAGTAAACAGTCCTTCTGCCATTAGTATATCACAACCAGCAACAAGGTGTGCAACTGTTTCCAATTCTGTTTTACAATACTACATTTGTCTGTTTTTCCCACATGTTCAATGTAGTTTGTAAACCAACATGTATGTAGCCCACTTGTCTTGGGCTGACAATATTAATCTTTCAACTTTTGGTTTGAATTTGCCTTTCCTTAACCATTCCTGCATTCGATCATGATCAACATGAGGTATTTCCAGGACTTTTCTATACTTGCAACTATATGTATGCATTTTCCACATTTATTGCCTTCTCGTCTGATCCTTCACCTTATATTCTTTCTTTTGTTTTTTGGCACATTCATTTGCTGCCTGATTTTTATCTACTTCTGCTTTGATTTACATTCCTACTTGATGCCAATATGCTTCTGCTAGACTAATAAGGGAAGTCATCTTAGATTTATTCTCTTCATATTTCAAAACTTTCACTAGGGTCTTGTTAGGTCAGCAGACATGTATGCAGTCCCACGATTGCAGATCTATACACGTAATCAATTTCAAGGAGGCCCATACCTCCTTCCGAACGGGGAGTATATAATCTTGGTATGCAATGATTTTATAAATCATTTGATGAGCATGAAGCATCTTGCTTGTTTTCCTCTCTAATCTATCCAACACCTTTTGGGGCCAGTCAATCACTCCAAAACTATAACTTACGACAGGAAGAGCAAACTGGTTTATAACTTGAATTTTGTTCCTAGATGTCAAGACTGTTTTCAGGATTAATTTAAGTATTCTAAAATATTCCTTACTAAGTTTTATTCACATTTGTTCGTGTTTTATTGTTGATCCTTCATCAATTCCCAAATATTCATATGTTCCCTCTTGCTCAAGTTCTTTTATATCACATTATTGTCCCAAACTGATGTTTTCTTGGTGCTGCAGCTTTCCTGCTTTAAAGGTTGCTTTTGCACATTTATCATACTTAATCTCAGTGTAAGTGACTTACTTCAGTGTAAGTCCTGTCCCCAGATACCAAAACACCTGCTCTCAGTGGAAGGAATCACATACACTGAAAGCATGTCTTTTGGAACTGGGCCCAATGTGATGAGTATTATGCTGCATGGAGGTGTGAGGCAGTAACTACCTGCTAGTTGATCACATGAGGTTTGTGGTAAGATTGAGTTATTTATGTATATCCAACTTTGCTTAGGATTTGGGCATATTGATCTTATTTAGTAGCTCCATTTTATATAATACAATGGGTCTAACTTGACAGAAGAATCTAGAAGTCACTGAGTGTCAGTAAGAAAAATAAATGAAGTATACAGAGTGGATGGGTACACAGCCTGAGAAATAAATTAACAAATATATAGCTGACACACACACACACACACACACACACACACACACACACACACACACACACACACACACACACACACACACACATGACTAATGTACTCTCTCACTAACTCCCTTATTGAGACCTCCCAGACAGGCAGACACTTGCACATAAACTCACACATGCAAACCCATACATGCTCTCACAAACCCACTAGCACTACTTGACCAGTAAACTTTCCAGCACTTACCTCTACCATGATGGGAGAACATAGCTTTCATTACGATGACTAGCCATGTTAAGTTACCCAGTCAAATGATTCACCGTAGGCAGTTCCACAGGAGAGCACATTGTTAATTATCATATGCCTCTCTCCTAGAATGCCTCATCAGCATTTAACATGGTTGCAGAGGCAGCCCACTGTAGTGCTGCATTATGGTAGGGCTCTCTCTGAATCAGAAATTGTTACCTCTTGTTACATCTCATGTACACTTCATGGTAACCTTTCTGAATCGGACCCAGTGACTATTGAAACTCAGTGCAATGCCATTAAAGAGTTTGTTTCCAGGGAGGCTTTGTCTCATATGCTTCCTGATGTTGAGAACTGTGCTTCCAACCCTGACTCTACGATCACTGAATCTCAGACTAAGATGTATACTTTGAGGTACCATGACCTCAGAGTTAGTATTTATTGCTGTTTGGCACATTTATTCTAGCAGTTCTGAGGGTAGTAGATGTGTTTCTGATGTTTAGCAGGAACCCACTGAGTGTCCTGCTTGTTTCCTGTTTGTGTCCTTAAAGCTGAGTCAAAAGGATTGATGAAATAGACTTGATCCATTGAATGCTATTGCAAAGCAGCACTGCAGGTCAGCCTCTGTATTTTTTAAATCAATACAGATGAAATACAATGCTAAGACATTTAAACTGTTTTAAATTCTATTCTTAGAATTGCTGAAGAATATTTCATCTCAGGATTTATGGAAAAAGTTTAAAACTAGACATTTGTAAAATTAAAATCCTAGGATCTGCAGAGAGTTGTAATTAAGCAAACATAATCAAAAATAACTGGATTAATTTGGCTAATTGACAAGTAGGATAAAGCCCTGATTATGACCCAAATTGCTTACAGTCAGTTAGTGTTTTGGGCATCAGAAGCACTGAGGGAGAAGTTGAGAGTGAGCAGTCAGTACTAGGTTATCCATCCTGGCAGGAGGGTAGGCAGCCTTATTTGCTGTACTGTTGACGCTCACAGAAAAAAACCCCAACCAAGGAGACAACACACTTCAGTAGACCAACCGAATGCATGTAGCCACATAAAATTTTTTACCACTTCAGTTTTATTAAAATAAAACAAGATGCCAGGAACAAATGACCTGAGTGCTTTTGTCCCTTAACATTTATGAGGCTTTATTAGAGAGCATTGTCTAATTAATTAGCTAATTATAATTAATTAGCTAATTATTAAAAAAATGTGGTAATTCTAATTCTAATTAATTAGAATAAATAACCATCTAATTCTAATTAATTAGGTATTTTGAACTAATTCTAATTAAAATGTCTTAATTAGAAGCTTAATTAGATATATTTTACAATCGAAATTAAATTGCATAACATGTTTCTGTTATGTATTTACCATTGAAATGTAGTAATCTAACAGTGTATTAACTTAACGTCTTATCATAGCAGCAACCCATTCCAGTTTCATTTCTGAATCACACTTTACCTAGTTACCTACACCGTGCGTAAGTTCTGTCTTCCTGTTCTTGTTTACTGTTTAGTTTGATTGCAAGCATGGCAGACATTGTTCATGAAATACCAAATAATGTTGCAACCTTTTTCACTGATTTTAAACTAAATGTTATAAACAAACGTTAACAAAACGTGAATTTCTGGAGTGTGCAAGGTCTGCAAGAAAAGAATTACCAGTGACTGGAAGCTAACAAGGGTGACTTCTAATTTTGTAAGTCACTAAAACCTGTGTAATCCTGGCAATTAAGCACTTATGAGGCAGAAAGAAACATGAACAAGAAGAACACACAGCAGGATCTGGATGGTATTTGTTCTCTGACTAAATATTTTCATCCATCACAAAGCATTTTGAGTGACAGAGTCAATGATGCTGTCATCAAATTTGTCTTGCTAGATATGCTTCCTTTGACCTGGTTGAAAAAGAAGGATTTCATTTTGTAGTGAGTGTTGTACAACTATTGTATCATATTATAACCAGAGCAAAGTTTACCATGCAAGTTCACAATCAGTGCAGATAGGTGATAAAAACAATTGAGAAGATGACAAACAGTTCTCAATACTGATGTGCCCAAGCTGATATATGATCCAGTCAGTGTATGCATGGCTACTCTGGAGTAAGCATGTCATTCATACACAAATAGAAGATGGAAACCCTACTGGTGAGCATGAAGAGGTTAATGGGCTCACATATGGCAGAAAACATTTCCGTAATTTATCAGTCTGTTATGAAATAAAACAATTCACAAGTTGGACGACAGTTGTTGGAATAGTTACAGATAATGCTGCCAACATGGTGAAGGCATTCCAGAAGCTTGTTGATGTGATAGATACAGATGAAGAGGAGAAAGTTGATAAAGATGAAGCAGGAGAAGAGGTGGAACATGTTCCAGTTGACTGGGAACGACTTGAAGAAGAGGGTAGCAGTCTAGTACCTGTGTGCTACGCATGCATGGGACACACTTAGCAGTTGGTAGTTTACTCTGGACTTGCTGAAACCTCACCAAAGATAAACAATGTCCTGGTCAAATGTGATAGTTTTGTGTCAGCTCTTCAGAAGTCATGCCGAGCTATGGAGTTGTTGGAGCCAGAAGCATCAATCCAAATTCCATCCTCGAACAGTACACGATGGAACAGTAAACTGTCAATCATTTCGGCAATTGTTAAGATTGAATCCCAACATGAAGGAACTCTTCAGCGAGTTTGCAATATTCTGCCATCCAGAATTACTCCAACTGACTTTGCTGTACTATGAGAAATGGAGCAGTTCTTGAGTCCATTTGAAATGGCTACTGTTTGCCTGCAATCTGAAATTATGAAGAGTAGTCAGATTCTACCGACAATAGTTGGCTTGAAGAAACACATAGAGAAGATTGAACTACAGCATTGTACATCAGTCAAGTCTGGTCTCTTGGCTTCATTGAGCAACAAATGTGATTATCTGTTTCGTGGATCCACGACTCAAACTGAGGTGGACAACAGATCCAGGTGACAGCAGTGCAGCATGACAGGCATTACTGACTGAGATGCAAGTACTAAGTCTATCATATAAACATTGACTACCTGAGATGCAAGTACTAAGTCTATCATATAAACATTGACTACCTGCAGAAAAAGAAGTCACCTGTGCACCAGTATCACAGCAACAACCATCAGCTTTACATCTGGACATTCTGTTTTCTTACATGATGGAAAACCGCAACACACCAACAAACAGAGTTGAATCAGAATTGGGATCGTATTTGTCATCACCATGCAGCAGCTTGGAGCCACTAGTCTACTGTAGTGACATTGCATGCCAAGAATGATTTCCCATCTTATACAAGTTATATCTTAAGCACCACTATATACCTTCTACTTCAGCAAACATTGAAAGGGTTTTCGGTGCTGCTGGCTACATTGCTTCAGCTAGGTGAAGTAGACTTAGTGATACATCACTGCAGATGCTTGTCATTGCCAAGTGCAACAGAGGCCAATTGATAACATAACTATTTGATGATTTTACTATTTTATGGTTTTAAATGTGTTTTACTGTCCAGTTGATTATTTATCTAAACATCTGCTTAGAGATACTATTTAACAATTTACATTGTTTTCAAGTTTAACCCTTAGACTGACAAGTTGCAAGTTAAGAAAGTCGGCAGTAAGTTGCTAATTAAAAATCTAATTAGTCTAATTATTTTCAACATTTGCTAATTAATTAGATATGTCAGACAGCTAATTCTAATTCTAATTAATTAGCAAATAAGCTAATTAAAAACAACTGTCATCAGAGTTAGTTCTGTATTCGGTTGGTCTACTGGAGTGCGTACTCCTGTTTTTTTGCTTATTTTTACTAGTTATTGCTTCTAGCAATTTATATATAGCACTTTTTATTGCCTGCTGCATACTTTTTACTGTATTTTATTGCTATTAACTAATCTGCATGGTTGAACTAAAATTGCCTGCCTTACAGGGCCTGATAAATAAGGTTTGCCGCATACTTTTTACTGTATTTTATTGCTATTAACTAATCTGCACGGTTGAACTAAAATTGTCTGCCTTACAGGGCCTGATAAATAAGGTTTTTACTATCACATTGTTTGTAAAGCTTTTTAGCTAGTTTCACTGTGTGAAAGGTATTAACTGGAAATTTTCTATACTTGTTAAGCACCTGTTTGTTTGTTCTGATTTACTGCCAAGGAGTGTATCATATAACTGATTTGTTTGCAGTTAAAAGCATTCTGTAGAGTCTTCTTGCTCCTTTATCTGTTTAAAAACTTTCATTTTGTGGCTCACTGCTGTTCTTCTGCTGTGATAAACATTTCTGTAGTGTTTACTGGCTGAAAGAGTGTGGGCTAGTAGCTGTAGTATTGTTCCACACCCTCCCTCCATGTTGGTGTCTTGCCATTATACCTGGTGGCTTTGCAGATGCCCGCCCCTACTGCAAATTTGATCTGGGACACCCCTCCCAGTTTAGTGACATTAGCTCATTCTACCTAATACAGAGAGAACATATGAGAAGACCAACCCACTTAGTTTCCTAACCTTGAATTATCTTCTGCTTCTCCTTTCTTCCTTTCCTTTACAAAAAAATAAAAAAAAAAAACGTTGCTAGAATCTCCCTGTGTTCTGCTTATCTGTAACAAAAAAAATAAGCTTGTTTCTTGCCTTTCCTGTAACTAGTCTAGTCCATATACAGATTTGGTATATCCATGACTGTTTGTAAGCTTCTGAGCCCCCCAATCATTTCTGTGTTGGAGGGAAGCCTGCTAGCTTGTCAGTGGGAGTGGTAAGCACTAGGTAACCTATCTACCAAATAAGGAGTGGTTTCTGGCCCAGAAATTGTAGTTATTAGCTGTTGGGCAATGTTTCCATCTCTCTCAACTTCCTGATTCAAAAGCCCACATTTGCACTTGTTTCTCCCCTTTCCTGTAACTAGTCTAGTCCAGATACAAATTTGCTGTATCCAGGACTGATTGTAAGTTTTTGAGCCCCCCACCCTCAAGCCTTTCTGTGTTGGATGGAAGCCTGCTAGCTTATCAGTGGGAGTGGTAAGCACTAGGTAACCTATCTACCACATAAGGAGTGGTTGCTGGCCCAGAAATTGTAGTTATTGGCTGTTTGGGCAATTTTTCCATCTCTCTCAACTTTCTGATTTAAAAGCCCGCATTTGCACTTGTTTCTTTCCTGTAACTAGTATAGTCCAGATACAGATTCTTAGTTTTAGCACTTGAATTTGCTTATTCGTGCTCAGCACTTGTTCAGAACTTGTTGTAAGCACTACATAAGCTACAAACTATTGCAACACTCAACTTTCCTCTTTACCTAGAGGAAAACAGTTTTTGCACTTACTTTCCTCACTTGCTTAGAGAAAAACAGCTCTTGTATTCACTTTCCTCACTTGTCTAAAAGAAAATATTTTTTATTCAGGCATGTCCAAGGGTCAGCTCCCAGTGTTCTCTCCTGTCTGTCTGATAAATTTGGGCATTTTGGAGCAATGTAGCAATTGCCTCATGTACACAGACAACCCTCTCCTCCTACCACCCAACACTACAACCTGTGAGAGATGCACTTATCTAGCCAAACTGGAGGTGAAGCTCTCTCCAACCAAGACTGAACTTGATAGTCAAGAGGAGAAGGTAAACACTTGCACCACATCACACTCATCACATAATCCCACTAAATGTACACCACCAAAATCCACACATAGAAACACAAAAACATTCATGGAGGCTCTCAAAAATAATCTGCTCAAGCAACAGAGACCTACAAAGCAGAAACGCAAGCAACCTCCACCCCCAACAACAACTCAAATGACACATAGCTCACAGATTCAGTGTGCCACTCAACCACAGCCCATAAGGCAAAACAATGTACCCAACACACTAGTCATAGGTGACTCTCTAGTCAGGCACACTGATGTCCCACTCACCAGACAAAACAAGATGAAGGGTACTGTCAGCTGCCTGTCAGGTGCCAGGATCTGTCACATAACCCATGCACTCAGGTCACTCCACAACAAGTACAAATGTGACTCTGTCATTGTCCATGTTGGTGTGAATGACCTGAGATGTACCTCCCTGGACTACATGAAAAGAGACATGAAAGAGCTCTCTGATCTTGTAGCCCAGGCAGTTATGACCCTAGCCCAAAGTAGCATCCTGCCATCACCCAGAATGATACCGCAGTACAAGGACAAAATGATTGACTTCAACAATTGGCTAAGCTTCTGGTGTCATTCTAAGGGGATCCAGTATCTGTCTGCCTGGGACAACATGGTCGACAGACCACGATGCTTTGCCAGAGATTGCCTGCACCTGTCGGCCCTGGGATTCCGGATACTGGCTATGGCTCTTGCTGCCCCTATAATGCCTTTTTTAGGCAAGGTTCAAATGACAAATTCACCACTGTAACAGGAACAGGCAAGCAAAAACGGTGGGTAATGCTACTCAATGCTAGAAGTCTAAATCTCAAAATGCACTCCCTCAAGGCACTCCTTAAAATGGAGAACATCGTTACCTGTGCAGTGACTGAGACCTGGTTCAAGGCTCCAGAGAGCACCTCTGCATTACCAGACTATAACTCATACCACACTTTTCGGCCATCTAACCTGGACCAGAGCATCAAAGGTGGAGGTGTGTTCATATTCATTACGGATATCCACACCTCCAGGCTAGTTGCTCAGCATAATGCATCTGAAGTTATCCAAGTGCAACTAACTCTGGGGAAAACTGCAATCCAAATTGTAGATTGCTACAGATCCCCCACCATGCCCCAGGATTTCCACTCCTCTTTTCTTGATATACTGGAAAATATTAGGGTTCAACCAAACACTCTAATAATGGGTGATTTCAACTACCCCACCATTAACTGGAAAAACTACTCATGTACCAATTCCTTTGCTCAACACTTTCTGGAATTCATAAATTCCAATGCCCTGGATCAACTTATCCACACCCCCACCAGGGGCAACAATATCCTAGACCTAGTCATTACCAACATGAGTGATTCCACACCTGAAGTCAACTCCTCGTTGGTCAGATCCGACCATAAGCTAATTACCCTAGATATCCACATCCCACCCCACCCCCATTAAGGAAACCATGGTAAAAAATTTCTCCAAAGCAAACTTCATGCTTCTTAAGACACTGGCGAACTTCATGACACCCATGCAGATAGACAATACAGTTACGACTGCTGAATCCTACACAAATGACTCTATAAGCACTTACACGAATGCATGGATCATGCTATCCCAAACAGAGCCAAGATGGTATCCTCCAAAAAAAGGAAGCCAATCTGGTGGTCCCCTGCCATAAACAAACTCTACAACAGAAGGAGGAAACTGTTGCAAAAGAGAGTAAAATCCCATGAGTGGAGGAGCTCCCTGGTCAGCCTCAGTAAGAAGCTGAGATCCCTTATAAGATCCTCCAAAGCTAGCTATGAAAACAAAATTGCCACTGATTCTAAGGACAACCACAAAACATTCTATAGCTATCTCAAGAATCTCAATGGCAACACCCAGATCTGCTCTGAGTTACAGCACAACGGCATGAAAATTCCAGAACCAACTGATATTACCAACATCCTGGCAGATAGGTTCAGTGCTAACTTTACCCCCCTCTCACCCTCTAAAGGGCCCATATCTATACAGGAAGAATGCAGAGTCTCTATAATCACAACTACACAGGTAAAAGCTGCACTCCCTAAAGCCAAAAAACACAGCATCCAACAGACAACATCTCAGGCTGCATTTTACACGAACTTCAGAATGAAATGGCTCCCCACCTAAGCACCATTTTCAATCATAGCCTCATGTCAGGCTTTGTGCCTACTGAATGGTGCACAGCAACAGTTATCCCACTCCACAAAGGGGGAGCCACCACTGATCCCGTGAACTATTTTGCCCTATGAGCCTGACGAGCCTGGTCTGCAAGGTCATGGAACATATCATCATGGAACTCATAAACAAAGACATTGGTAACCTCCAAACTCTGGACCCCACCCAGTTCAGGTTTGTGAAAGGCAGATCATGCCTCCTGAACCTGACTTGACTTCTTTGAGGCAGTCACCAAAGCCGTAGATGAGGGTAAGGTGGTTCACACAGCCTATCTTGACCTCGCCAAGGCTTTTGACACCATTCCCCCATTCTGGAATTATAGCTAAACTCACTAAACTAGGTATAAATCCCTATATCACAAGATGGGTTGCCAACTGGCTCACTGACAGAACCCACACTGTAAAAGTTGCAGACTCCAAATCTGACTTCAAACCAGTGACAAGTGAAGCACCACAGGGTTCAGTTATGGGACCTCTCCTGTTTGGTATTTACTTCTCTGAGGTACAGGCTAACACAGAAGGCCTTTGGCTAATGAAGTTCGCAGATGACTGCAAACTAGGAGCCACAGTTGAGTCCCTAAATGATGTCGACATCCTACAGAAGGGCCTCACTGAGACAGATGCCTGGTGTCAGAGCCATGGCCTCAAGCACAATGCCAAAAAGTGCATTGTCATCCCCTTTGGTAAAAACTCTGTACCCATGAACTACCACATAGGCGGCAGTCTAGTTAACCCCAAATGTGTGATAAGAGACCTTGGGACCCAGGTGGACAGCAGTGTCTCCTTTGATAATCACATCGCTACAGTAGTTAGGAAATCCTTCTACGTGGCACACCTCATCACAAAAGGGTTCTCATCCAGGAAAAAAGAGGTCATTGTTCCCCTCTACTCGACACTCATTAGACCCATTATAGAGTACAACGCCCCTTTTGGAATGTACCTCACAAGACATCTGCAGCAGCTAGAAAGGCCACAGAAATATCTCACAAAGAGGATTACTGGACTCAAACAGATGCCCTACACTGACCATCTCAAAAAACCCCAGCTTTACTCCATAGCGTATCACCTACTCCGAGGTGATCTCTGCCTAACATATAAAGCTATGTCAAACCCAGAGCTGTTGAACATGCTACACCTAAAGAAATCTCAATCCCTCCGAGCTACATGTTCTAGGGACCTAAACCTTGTCACCACAATAAACCGGACATGTTGGAGGGATAGATTCCTGTCCCAGAGACTTCCCATACTCTGGAACAAGCTACCCATCTATGTCAAGCAAAGTTCCTCATTAGCACTCTTCAAGAAAAATCTTGATGAGTGGATGGGAAATAGGAAATACACCCGGGGATCACTTCTGTGGCTCTGCTCAACAGGGGCACAGGAAAATATCTTTCTTGGGTGGCATAAGCCAGGGAACTTTGTTAGCTAGGCTTACTTAGGCCCTTGAGCCGATAGCCTAGTACCTACCTATGAACCTATAAACCTACAGTCTCCTTGTTCAGGGGTTTCATGTTTTAGAAATGTTCCATTGTATCTTGGTTCCTGACACTCAGACAAGGTTTACAGATACAATAAGACAACTTGGTTGTATAGATGTCTAAAGCCAAGTTCCTTATAACACTGGATCTGAGCAAATTATATTAGTAGATTACCTTGACCAAATAGTCGAACGAGAAAATTGAAGTCTCCACTATGGATGGGCTCTTCCAATATACCATCCTTTCCTTTGGTCTTCATGGTGCCCTGCCTACATTTCAAAGATTGATGGTCAGAGTATTGATGCCACATGAACCACTGCATAGTTTACAAGCTGTAAGTTAAAATAAAGGTGCTCTTTATTTACAAAGGTATGAATACATTACTAGGTTGCTATGTGAATTTAATAAGTTGTTGCTAGATTAAAAAGATTAAAAAAGTATGACAGTTTACAAAGATATAAAGACTATGACAGTTCACAAGCTGTCACTAAGTGACCTCAGTTATGATTGTTTAAAGATGAAGTGGCATTAAATATGTTTTGTGACACTCAAGTGTTTGGCTACAGCTCTGCATTAATCAAGAATTGAAGTTTACTGAGTAAGGTACACTGTACTTTTCTGTAAGTATGTAATCATATGCTGTATTCTGACATGATAAGGATTAAAACTCTTGCATTTTAAGAGAGATTCTTATAACTGTATGTAGAGTATTCTTAACTCATAGTTTTATAATAGACTATGATTTAGAGCCATATAACTTTACCTAAAATATTTGGTATAATTATAGTGTTTATTTGTAATTTTGCAGATATTTAATGTTTTAAAAGTGAGTTTATGTATTGAAACTGTGATCTGTTGTGTGTTAGTGCAGGGGACAGACAGTTTGGTACACCAAAGAAGCTTGCATGTCACATATTGCACCTAACTTCAATCTGACATTCCCATGCATACCTTGAATGTTTCAGGGAAATGTGGGAATTAACTATTAAACAAGTGTACTCATCTTTTACAACATTGTATGGTGAATGTTCTTCAGTAAGCAGAATGATTTGAAAAAATAAAGCAGAGGAAACCTGTGCAAATTGTCAACAGAAAAGAGTCTGTAGCCTTTGTTAAGATGTTAATACACAAGATTTGTAAGCTTTCTGTGATGTTACAGGAGTGTTATTGCAGTTTATGTGGCACACCCTTTCATTTATCACATGCAGACAGACAAGGATATGTAAAGTGTATTGTAGGGGATTCAGTGGATGATCCATACAGTTTTCTTTGTATGAAAATATTATGTTAGTTACAAGTGCTGTTAAACACACAGGACGTATAGAACAGATGCAGTTGTATAAACCTGAACTGCAAAGTCTTCAGTATAATTCTAAACCAGTTTCTTCAGGTGCTCTTATTTTTTTCTTAGACACCCTCATTTAATTGAACCTTTGAATGTATTCATTTTAATTGTCACAGCTTCTAACTATATCTTTATAGCTTTTCTGTTGTAACCCTAGGCACTTCTCTACATACAGAATGTCAATTGCCCCTGAATGCCAGTCCTCTACATGGGAAAAATGAGGTGTTTTGACCAGCGTTTGGAACATTATTATCATTATTTACAGCCACATCTTCTAATTTTCACTGACCCACTTCAGCATATTTGGTTTGCCTATAAAAAGAACACTCAGAGATGCACATTATTCAATGTGCAGTCTGACCAGAATAGAGCACAGAGGCATTTATTCTCTCTCTTCGTGACCTGAACAAAATTTGACTTTTTACATCTCTGCCTCTCCTTCTCATGACTTGACTTTTATGCTTCCAGAACAATCTAGAGTTAGTATGGATGACATGAGGAGGTTGTTTCATTACTGACTACTTATATTTAATGGATGTGTTGACATTTTTAGGGAGGAGACCACTGTCATTTTTTGATTCTTATCCATTCTGACCTTATCTATTTCATTGCCTTTGTCCGCATTTCAGTGCATTGCACTGCACTGTACAGACAGCATGCTGTTTGTTATTGAAAGATGTCTGGTACATTGTCTTGTCACCAAGGTGACAGATTAAATTTAACTTCCTAGCTGTCAGTCTGGTTCCTTGCACAAATGTGTCCTCTTTTTCATGAGCAGGAACAGCATTATTGTCTTACATTTTATCCATCAGCACAAATAACAGCTCTAGCCTTGCAAAACTAATTTTTGTATTTGTTCAGCTTCATAAACCATGTTCAGATAGCATCAAACATGCTTATGTTTCTTAATACAATCCCATGGTTCATGTCAAACATTCTCAGTAGCACAGATATTACATACCACATTTTAAAAGCACACAGTTTGAATTCTGAAAACACTTTATACTCAGGTTAAGGTGTTATACTGAAATTGCAGATCTTAAACAATGCTTGCACTAGTAGAGTGCAAATTGTAAAATGTGCAACCGTTTCAGCATGTGAGATTCTGAGATTATATCAATACATTCTGATCTTCTAAAATGGAAATAAAAATGGATACATAAAGACAAATTATTATTACAGCAGTAGCAAAATGTTTTCATTCCTTGTGCTACACTTATTCTACTAATGGCTGAAGATCTGATTACAGCTTTTCCTCGGCATCTTTACAGATGGGTAGCAGTCAGTTGCTGTCACATAGATTACATTTGTAAAGACTCTCTACACAGCTGGTCATTGGAACATGCTGCCTGGACAGGAAGCTGGTGAACGGTGTCTAAAAGTGGTTCAACTATCACCAGGTAGCATTCCCTGATCTGGTACTCCTCAGCTCTAAATTGTAGAAAAAAGGTCCATTCTCCTGAGCTAGTGCTCCAAGCCAGGTCTGTTGTTTATTTTCTCTACCTGCACCCCTCTGCCCAAAGTTGTAGTCTGCTTTTAAAGACTGTAACAATGCAGTAAACCACTCCCACATTTGTAACAAGCAGCTTGATACAATTAATTATTCTAATGAAGTGCTGAAATGCATTTCTGTACCAGCATTCAGATACTCAGGGACTGCTCTACTGCTCAATTAGCATTTCCCAATTATACTACGTAACATTATGCACACAGGGTGGTTACACACTTCAACCTACCCTGTCTACACTTCTTTTGCAGCCTCACATATAATACCTATGTGTGTGTGTGTGTGTGTGTGTGTGTGTGTGTGTGTGTGTGTGTGTGTGTGTGTGTATATATATATCTATATATATCTATATATATATCTATATATATATATATATCTATATATATATATCTATATATATATATATATATATATATATATATATATATATATATATATATATAAAAACAGTTCCTATTAACCCAAAAAGAAAGCTATGTCACTATGGAAGGATTCTGAAATGTAGTGCATCTCCTAAGCTACCTGGTGTTATGGATTGCATCCTTTTGCAATCATGGTGCCTCTGGTGTAGATGCTCAAATGTAAGTAAATAAGATGGGATAACAGTCTCTAAATCCCAAACTCTTGTGTCAGGCAGATATCATCACAAGGCAGCTGTCAATTAATACCTATGGGCAGTTCATACTGTTCACATATGGAGAATATAAGCACTATGGAGTCATTTTAAAAATATCCTGTCACTGAAATCCATTGCATTACTGAATATTTATCTGGGTGACTAAATTAACATGAAAATCCACCTAATGCATGCAAAAAGTATGTCACTGTATAATGTGTTTATTATTGCAGTGCCTGTACCTGAGAGCAGGTGATATGGCATCATACACAAATCCTCAGAATACAGGTGAAGAGCATGTTTCATAGGATCATAAGACGTTACTAGGCTAATGACCCTAGAGTCTTTTTAAGGATAACCATCCATGCCCCAATTTTCCAAATTATCAATGCCCACAGGCCAGGATTGCTTTGGTAAAGTTGTATTTGCTTTGATAAATGCCTGTGCCTTGAGGCATCTACAAACTGCTCCTCTCCATAAAAGCCAGAGTTGACAAGCTAGGGGTGAATTTGTGATTTACCATCCACTGGTCGAAATTACATTTTAATAGCCATGGGGAAGAGTTCTGTTTCACTTGAATGTGGATTATGTTCCACATAATGGGTAATCTATGAGACACTTCCTGTCCCTCCACCATGTTTTGTTAATGTCATGGACAAGGTTTTGATCCTTAGATTGGGTAATTCTAGTGCTGTTTGTTTCACAAATGTGTAGCATATCCATTAGGGCTGGATAGGAGATTGTCTTTTAGGTTAGGCATAGATTGCACATCAGTAGTCTGTCGGAGACAGAATACAGGGACAGAGTTTTGAGGCAGCTGTATAGGACATGTTATTTACACCATGTATTCTTTAAGTGAGGAACCTCTCTGGTCACTCCAGCAGTTGCAAATGCCTGGTCAGGTACATGCTGAAGGGTACATTGTACTAATGTATTGGTATAATGAGGGCTGACTATAATCTCCTTAGATCTGAATGCCATGCCTTTGCTTATAAGTTATGCAATGTAGGAGGATTTTCTTACTATAATGGACACATGGTGTTTAAAGTTCAGCTTATTGTCAACCTGAGTTCTCAAGTCCCCGTCTATTCTTAGGGGGGTGTTATCAAGGTTGTAATTTGAAGGGGTGGTTGTCTTCCCAAAGGGTATAATTATGCATTTTTTTGTTTTTCATTTTAGGCTATGGTTCTGGCACCGGTTATTTGTCTGTATCAGACCTTCCTGGAGGATATCTACATCTTTGGTGGATTCAGTGATTACACCCATCTTGCAGTTGTCAACAAATTTGGTAAACCAAAGGCTGTCTATATTTGCCTTGACTTCAGAAAAGTATATTCTAAACAGGAGCGGTCCCAGTACCAAGCCCTGTAGATCACCACTAATAACAGGCCTCTTGGTGGAGGTGATTTCCCCCACCCTAACGTCATGTATCCTATCTGTGAGCCATCTGGCTATTCATTGGGTGGCATAGGGATTTATGCCTAAATTTGTGAGTTTGTGTATAATACCAGAGTGAAGTATTGTGTCACATACCTTTGACAGGTCAAAGTAGGCAGTGTGTACCATTTTGGCCTCATCCATGTCTCTACTGACTTTCTCAAAGAAGTCCACCAAGTTTAGTAGGTATGACCTGCCCTTGTAAAAAAACAAACTGGGATGAGTCCAGTGTTTGAAAATTTCCTATGTATTTGTTTATCAAGTCCATGATAATTCTTTCCATGGCCTTGCATATAAGACTAGTCAAACTTATGAGTTTGCAGTTTTCTGGGTCTATTGATGGTTTGCCTTTGTGCAGAGAAATGACCATTACAGTCTGCCATTCCCTAGGGATGGAGTCTGTCTGGAGCCTGTGGTTGAATGGAGATTCTAGTGGGCCTAACAGGTCATGTTTCAAGCTATTTAGGAGGCATCCTAGGATGTTATCATGACCATTAGATGCAGTGTTTTTTGCTCTGGAGAGTGATGTGAGGACCTGTTCTTTAGTGATAGTTGGGGGAGAAATGGCAGAGGGTATTCCTTGGGGTGGGGGATTTGTGAGTGTTGGTGAAATTGGAGCTAAACTTATCAGCCAGCAACATTTGCTGCATTCCCTGGTTCAGTATAGAAAGTTCAATTTACTGTTAGTTCAGCACACTGTTGGGTGTTTCGTTTAAAGTTGTGTACATAATTGAAAAATGTGTTACGGTTTTCCTTAGCCTGGGAGGTGATTTTTGCCTCAAAGCTGGCTTGGGTGGACTTGGTTTGTCCTCTGATTTGCATGCTGAGTCTGATGAGAGAGCTTTTTATATCTTTTGGGCATAGCCCTTCCTAGTTATGGATGGATGTTTCTTTCTTTCTTTCTTTTGTTGTACAACCTATTTGTCCTGGGGGTCCTCCATCTGTCCTAAATTTATTTTGGTCTAGTACTGTTGTTTCTATGTGGTTATTCTCTGATTTTGGGGGGGCTTAGACTTTACAAATGCCATTGCTTAATAAGAGGTAGTTAACCTTGGGAAAGTTCTCAAAGATACTAGGGTTTGCTGGGAGTTCAGCCTTTATAATTATTTCAGGGTGACCGCTTTGCGATCTGTGCTGACCAGGGAGGACATTGCACAAAAGGAAGTGCAATGTTCCCTCATACTTCTGAGTACCAGATCCAGGATATTTGTACTCTTAGTAGGCCTGCAGACTAGCTATTCCAAGGTGTTTGCATTGACAAAATCCAGGAATCTTTGAGCCTGAAGGTTAGTGGTTGTGTATATATCCCAGTTTATGGTGGGATAGTTGAAATCACCCATAAATATGGTGTTTGGCTGAATTGTAAGTGACTACAGTACATTCAAGTACATGGTATGGTTATCATGGGTCATAGTCGGGGACCTATAGCTAGCAAAGATATGGTATGGGACTTTACCTAAGGTTAGTTGGACATGGAGTAGCTCAAAAATGTCATATTGTTTGACTAATCTTGAGGTGTGTTTACTATTTATGTAGATTCTTGTGCAATAGCTGGTCTGTGTGTAAGGCTTTATAGCCTTGTACTCTCAGGTTGCCTTCTATAACTTTGAAGTCTTTGGACTACACATGGTGCTTAATGCAAGAAAGAAGCAATATGTGCCAGGGAGAGTGGGTGAGCTGTATGATATATAAAGTTACTGTGAATCAGTATAAATAGAACAATAGCAGTAAAACACAGTATAATATAGCACAATGCATTAGTTGAATATATAAGCGACAAAGTGAAAAATGGAGGACAGTACATCATATTGTGATTTCAGTACTATATAGTGCAATACAATGCAGTTTGATACCATACAGGACCATAGGAAGTTACTAGGCTATTGGACCTGAGGCCCTTATAAGTCTAGCCAAGAGTTTAGCCCATGTTTAGACAAATCTGTACCCAAAGCCCATGTCCAGCAGGGACAGAGGTGGAATCCCAGGAGTGTATTTTCTATTTACCATCCAGTTATCCAGCTTGTGCTTAAAAAGTGATAATGAGGTGCTCTGCTTGACGTGGAGAGGGAATCTATTCCACAGATGGGGGAGTCTCTGGGACACAAATATTTTCTACCAACAAGTTCTATTGATGTCACAGACCAGGTTGAGGTCACGTGTGTGGGTTATTCAAGTAGAGCTTGACTTGCAGATATGCAGCAGTCCCATCAAGGCAGGTCAGAGATTACTTTGTATGCCCGACAGAGGTCACCTTTGAGGAGTCTGTATGAAACTGTGTAGAGGGTCAGGGCTTTTAGCCTATTTGTGCAGGGTAGACATTTGAGGCCCTGGATTCTCCTGTAGAGGAACCTCTGTGGTCTCTCCAGCTGCTGCATGTGCTTTGCGAGGTACATGCCGAAGGAAGGGGCATTGTACTCAATAATTGGCCTTATAAGGAAAGAATGCAGAGATGTTATGACCTCCTTGTCCCTGGATGAGATACCCTTACTTATGAGGTGGGCCATGTAGAAAGCTTTCTGTAGAATGGAAGCGACATGGTGGTCAAAAGTCAGGTTGCTATCAACCTGGGTGCCCAAATCCCTCTCGACTGATTGCGTGCTTAGGACATTGTTATTAATGTGATAATATGTGGGGATGTCACTCTCCATAAAGGGGATGATGATGCATTTTTTGGCATTCAGCTTGAAGTCATGTTTCTGGCACCAGTCATTTGTTTGAGCAAGACCCTCTTGGAGGACGTCCACATCACTTGGGGAATTGATGACCGCAGTCAAAAAACACAAATGGCCAACACAAATAAGGTGAACCACCAATAACTATTTATTGTAGCAACAATAAATAGAATAAATGCTCCAGAATATTACAAACTGGTTTCAGCAAAAGTCTTCTTCAGTGTAAACACAAGCAGAAATAAAAATACCTTACACAGTATCACTTAAATACACCAGACAAGTCACATCCCCCACCTTTCACCAATCATAACACATCATTTAAACCTGGAGGGAACAAAGCCTCTAGCTTAATTATCCAAAACTTTTCTTTATTGTTCAATATATTATGCCAGCCTAGTTTATTACTTCCTGTAACCATAATATGACCAATAGCTGGAAAACTAAACTTAGCAGTAGGATGTTGCAAAACATGCCTATACAAAGAATTAGACATTCTTTGACAATGAATGTCACTAAAATGTTCAGAAATACGAATCTTAAATTGTCTAGAAGTTTGTCCTACATAAAATGCAGAACACTGACATTCAACCAAATAAGTCACCCATTCAGAAATACAGTTGACAAAACACTTAATATTAAATACAATAGAGGTATTAGCAGAAGAAAATTCTTTAATTTTCATAACATGTTGGCAAGCAGTGCAGTGTCCACATGGGAAACATCCAGTTAAAGGAATACCTTCTACAGACTGATGTACTTTGTTACCCATAGGCACAGACTTTTTAAAATGATTCAAAAATTTTTTTATACTTTTTCCTTTTCTATAATTGAAGTGACATTGTGACATTGTAGGGTTAACATTTGAGATAAATTTTATCTGTCAAAAGAATATCCCAATGTTAATTGATCAACTGACAAAACTGTCTAGAATTAGCACCAAAAGTTGTAATAAAACGTATCTGATTATCATCCTTAGAACGTGTTTTATATTACAACAAAGTCGATCTATCCACACTCCGTGCAAAACATTTGGCCTGATGCATAGTAGTATCCTTATATCCCCTAGCACAAAATCCACCACTCAACTCCTGGTTATTTTTATGCAGCTCATCCACAGATGAGCATATTCTTTTTAACCCTAAGAAAATGGGACTTAGGAATGTTATTAACAATATGAGATGGATGGCAGCTATCTGCTGCCAATAAACTATTATGTTGAGTAGCCTTTCTAAATAAAGTAGTATTCAAGGTCCCATCAGGTTGTTTAGTAACCACCACATCAAGGAAGGAAATGTGTTGAACATCAAAAGAAGCAAAAAAGAATAGACCCCATTTATTTTCATTTAAGTATTGAACAAATTGTTTCAAATATACAATGTCAGATTTCCATATCAGCCAACAATCATCCAAATAACGCCTCCATATATCCATTTCTGGCAAAAAAATTGATGTGTTACATCATATATCAATTGTTCCTCTTATGAGCCCCATAAACAGGTACACATAAATGGGGGCAAAATATGCCCCCATAGCCATCCCTTTTAATTGGAGATAATCCCCATTAAAATAAAATACATTTTTTGTCAAAACTTATTCTGTTAAACATAAAAGAAAGGTGTTAAACCCAGGTTCATAAATACACATACGATTTAACCAAAAATAAATAACTTGTAAAAGGTCCCAATGGGGTATATTTGTGTATAAAGCCCTGACATCCAGGGTACACATATACTAGGAGGAATCCAATTGTGTATCTGCCAATATATTAAAAAATTCAGTGGTATATTGTATTCTAGCACAAACTCCTACCAATAAAAGCTTAAGATACTTAGAAATGCAGCTTAGAAAAGCCATGACCCAACACAGTTGGCCTACCTGGAGGATTAGTAAGATGTTTATGAATTTTAGGAAGCATGTAAAAATGTTGTGGCTGAGGATCGACAACCATCAAATGATGTACTATATTCCTAGTAATAATAAATACCCTCTTCAAAAGATAATAACAAAAAATAATCTATCTCCTTTTTAAAATGTAAAGTGGGGTCTAATACCATCTTTTGATAAAACTGTGCATCTGATAATTGACTAATAGCCTGCTGTACATATGTTTTCCAATCCCATAGGACTACTGCACCCTCCTTATCTGCATTATTTATAACCACATTGTGGTTATTTTTTAAGTATCCTAATGCCTGATATTATTCAGGTGTCACATTTCTCCTTAAAGCCAACTTATAATCAAAATTAAAATGCAATTCTTTTGAAAGCTTTTGTTGAAAGATAGACACATATTTATTCATTGGTGGGTGAAAAGTAGATGGTCTAAATGTAAACTGTGTTTCATTTGGAGCATTATTATTATTATGAAAATATGACATTAAATTCAATTTCCTATAAAAAAATAAGATCATTAACAAAAACATTTTCAGTCACCATATGTGTTGGAACAAACCCTAGTTGTTTCTTCACACTTCCCTTTTAATATGCAGTTAACACAATAGATGACACATTGTGTATAATAGAAAAATCAGTCATTTGGGTGCCATTAAGCAAATTAATTCTTCTAATGTCGTTGGCCCTCCTGGAATGTTTCCGTCCAGCTCTTTTGTTACCAAAGGGTTCCTCTTTTTGGCTGCTGGCAACTCAGTAGAAACTTCCACATCAGTCTCTGTATTCGAAGATGAATCATTCATAGAAGAACCAGTCCCTGTCCACATTTTTTTCTTTAAAATGGATCAAGGCCTCTTTTTCTGATTTTTATTTCCCACATCCTGAGAATAACCTTCCTTATCCATATTAAATTTGACTGATTTACGTATGTTGAAGGCTCTTACATTAACATAGTCATTACTGTCTCTTTTATTTTTTTTTATTTTACATGGTTGTAATTCACTTTCATAAGTGTGAAGCAGTGATGAAAAGTCTTTAAAGAACTTGTTATACTTGGCCTGTTTCTTAAAATTCTTAGCTTGTTCGACATAGTGTATAACTTTGACCAACATCTTAGAAACCTGTCTTTCATAATTGATAACCGTACCCAGCTTGCAGTCGAGTGCAAACTTGGTCAGCCTTAGCCCACTGGTTTTGCACCTCAGAGAAGTATATCCCGAATAACAGAGGCCCCAAGACCGATCCCTCAGGTATGAGGCTCATTACGGGTCTACTTCTTGAGGTGGCTTCTCCTATTTTGATTAGCTGGGTTCTATTAGTGAGCTACTTTGCTACCCATCTGGTAACATATGGATTGATGCCTAGTTGAGAGTGTTTATCCATTATGCTCAAGTGAGGAATAGTCTGGCATTGGGCAGGGCTGGCTTTGGCCAGGTCAAGGTAGGTGGTATGCACCATCTTCCCTTGTCCATAGGTTTGGTGACTGTCTCAAAGAAGTCGACCAGATTTAACAGACATGACCTGCCCTTGACAAAGCCAAACTGTGTGGGGTTGAGTGTTTGGAGGTTGCCAATGTCCCTGTTAATGAGATCCATGATAATCTGATCCATGGCCTTGAAGATCAGGCTAGTTAGGCTAGTGGGTCTATAATTTACTGGATCGGTGGAAGCTCCACCTTTGTGTAAAGGGATGACAGTGGATGTCCACAACTTGGTTGGTACAAAGCTGAAACCCAGGCTTTTGGTTGAATAGGGTGCTTAATGGTGCTGCAAGTTCATGCCTGAGTTCATGTAGGATACAGCCTGGGATGTTATCAGGTCCCATGGAGGCTGTATTTTTGCTTTTGAGAAGGCAGTGATGACCTGTTCCCTAGAGATAAGAGGAGGGGACAGGTACTAGGGATGTCCTGATTTACTGATGGGGAGACAGAGGGGTCAAGATTTCATTGAATCTGTCAGCCAGTAGGTTGGCTATATCTACAGCATTTTTATATTTGTTGTCTTTGACCACCAGTTCTGAACAGATCTGGGTGCTTCCTTTGAGATTGCGGACATATGTGAAGAAGGCCTTATGATTATTTCTAGTAGATGAGGCCAATTTGGCCTCGAAGATGGCTTTAGAGTATTTCTCTAGTGCTCTTATTTGCTTGTTCAGGCTAAGGAGAGATTGCTTCCAATTGGGCACCTGCTCCTTCTTGGTCCTGGGCAGCAATTTTTTCCTTTCGTTATATAGTTTATTTGTTGTAGATGTCCACCAGAAAGGTTTACTCTTCCTTGTGAAGGATAATTTTTTCCAGTCGGGTATTCCTGATTCCATGCATCTATATAAATGCTTTTATAATACTTTGGGGTAAATTTGGGCATTGGTGCCAGTTCCTACAGAGGGGGAGGGGGCTATGAAGCTGTTTATACCCTCCCTCAGGAGGTTGTAATCAGCTTTTGAGAAGTTTTTTTGTTTGACCCTAGCTAGAGGGGGGTCGGGGGAGATGGTGACTTCAAAAGTGACCGCTATATGGTCGGATCTTACCAGGGTGGATGATACTGTAGGGGTGCTGCCGTGGTTACTCATGTTGCTTAATACCAGGTCCAAGATATCATCACCTCTTGTGGGGGTATCGACTAGCTGTTCCAAGACATTTGCAGTGATAAAATCATGGAATCTCTGGGCTTTTGTGTTCTGGAATGAGTAGTTTTTGCAATCTATAGTTGGGTAGTTAAAGTCGCCTAGGATCAGAGTAAAGGGTTGAATATTGATAGATTCGAAGAGGTTCAGATAGGTGGAGTGAGCATATTGAGTCAAATTTGCGTGACAATAGCTATCTATGATTTGGATAGGGTTCTTGTCAACGGTTAACTGCACCTGGAGTGTCTCCTGTGCATCATACTGTTTGACCAACCTGGAGGTGTGTGTGTCTTTAATTTATATTGAAACTCCACCTCCTTTGACTTTGCTGCCTACAGTTTGGGGTCTGAATGTATGATAGGATGACTAACCAGGTAAAGCTGGGGTGCTCTCCACAGCTTTGAACCAGGTTTCTGTGACTGCACAAATGTCAGCATCTTCCAGGGTTAAGAATGTTTGCAATGAGTGCAGATATGATACAGTACTACCCAAATGGTTTGACAAATTGCTATCAACTATTTTAGGTACTATTAAAAGTGTTACACTGGAACCATGACCATTGCGAGTAATGTGCAAACCTGTGTAATCACAGGTGACTGTGAGTTACGTGTAATCACATGTGACTGTGAGTATAACACACACACACACACACATACACACCACTGGTATTGCCATTGTATGGAATTTTTTTCATCAGTCTGTTGACTTTGTATGGCTTCTGTACAGTAACATTAGTAAGTATGAATACTACTTTGGGTCTCCCCTGAAAACAGGTCAGTCGCCTAATGGGACTAATCCCATCAACAAAGTGTAAATAAATAAAAATGCATTGCGTGTATATAGAACACCACAGATTTGTTAAAGTTGTTTCATTAGTTGCACTGCTGATTTTCAGTGAACTTTATTAATTAGTTTTCTAAGTATATATTATTGCATATCTGTTTCATTGCTAGTCATTTTCTATGTTTATATAACTGAACCATGTTGCCTGGGTGCTATCCAAAAAAACACTCAGCTGGTTACAAAACCTTATTAACTGTAGCACATACCTTCTCCCTCCTCATTTTCATCCTATGCTACCAGTTATTCTGCACATTAACAGTTTAGCAATTTATTATTCTAGCCTTCGTTCTCCATAATTAAGAAACAATTAGACTTTAACCTTGATCTACTCTTAATATGGTTTCTTAATAACAAAGTCATACTAAATACAAAAAATAAATAAATAAATAAAAAACAAGATAACATTTGGCACTCAGAACAATCTATCCTCTATCACTCACGAGTGGCATATTTATTTATTTATTGACATTTAATTACCAGGAAAGTCTGATTGGGTAGAAGCCCATTTTCAGAAGAGGCCCAGGGAGAAAAGCTCCAAATTATTAGAAACATTTTAAGAGCAATAATTTTACAACCTTAAAAATAAAACAAAAATATCTGCAGTTTAAATAATTATTACAAATAAAAACATTGATTAAGAATCAATAGAAGGTATATACCAATCATATAATATTTAGAGAAGTTTTAGACAGTTTGTTGGGAAATTAAAGGTAAGTTAGTCTAATACAAATAGGAACTGCACTATGAAGAGAGGGAAAAACAGGCTTATGGTATATTTAGAGAGAAACTCAGTGAAGAGAATTAGATAGCAGTAAGCAAGTAAGTGAAGAAGGGAGAGTAAGGAGGTATAAGGAATGAAAGGGTACTTGTTCACATTTAGGGATATAGCTTATTCTGGTTTTGAGCAAGAACAGAGACAGAGTTTAGCTAGGAAGTCTTTGAGAGTGGTTTTAAAAGATGGGAGGGAGGGTATAGACCTAATGGATCCAGCTAAGGAGTTCCAGGCCATAGCAACCTTGTATGAGTACAGACAATGGCCAGTAGATTTGTTAGGTTTGTAGACAGACAGAAGTTTTGGTTCACTGGATCGCAATGACTGAATTGGAGCATAATTGTGTAGTGTTTTTTTTTAGTGCTGGACAGGCAGATGGATGCTGGATAATTTTATAGGTGGTAAGAAGTATATATGTTAGTTGATGTGGCAATTTTAACCAAGTTAGGCTTTTTAGTGCTATACAGTGGTGGGTTCTGGAAGGGGTATGTGCTGCAAATTTAGCAACTGTATTACAAGATTGTTCAAGTTTTAATTTTTGTGAAGCCTGGAGGTTAGTAAGGATGGGATCATCATAAGAAAGGAGGAGAAGATAAGTAGTGGCAAATGTAGTTTAGTTGCATTGGTGAGAATGTTTTTGGCCCTGTAAAGCATCCCTGGTTTTGGATGAATTTTTATTATGCGATTTTGTATATGCAGGCCAAATATAAGATTATCATCAACTATCACCCATAAAAGTTTGCTATGAGAAGTGACTTCAATGGTTGTATTATCAAGAGGGAGGACTTTAAATTTTGTTTTTTCTTGCAAGAGGGATTTGGGGAAAAAAGTAGTAGTTTGGTCTTTTTTGGGCTGAGCATGAATTGTGAGTTATGAAGCCATGTTTTAGTGGCTATTAAAGCTTGGAATAACCGAGAAGCACTGAAAACAACTAAATACTTTAACTACCTTTCTGTCTGATGTGATCAAAAGATCAAAGTCTTAACATTCAATACCATATACATGTCACAAAATCTAAAATTAACCAACTTCTAGGCAAAAATCAATCAGTCAGTCAATCTCACTTTTTCTCTCCCCTGAATGCAGAATGGCAACTGGGAAAGGAGTGTTGCTTTAGCTACCGTATTGTCTTTCCATAGTCACAGGAGCCTCTAAAAGAACCACACACTCTACAAATCACTGTTAACATCTGCAGATTCATCTCCTTTACCCCTTCCCAAAGTGAACACCACTCTGACTAAGGCTAAGTGGATACCTGTTTATCAAAGATCATTCTTGCTTCTTGGATCATTGACCCATAATGTGTTTAATCTAAACTATTTACTTCATGAAGTTCCACTTATAACTTAAAAAAATCTTATTTAAAAAAAAAAAACATGCTGCAAATGCATTTCTAAGAACAACATTACATGACCTACACAGGAAAAAGGATGCTGCTCAAAACCATCTAACTTTACAGTTCCAACTGATTACATATCCAAACTACTTTTTACCCTTTCCCCTTTTCTTTTTTTCCCATGCTGTTCTGTAAACAAATCACTTTAAATTAGACCAAATACTAACATGCAGAAATGAGTGCTGTATTGAAATATATGCTGTGTAAGTAATCTGCTTTTTAGCTATTAACTTTGTTAATTTTTTTCTTCTTATGATCAAGCCTGAGCTTGAAAAAGGTCAGCAGTGGTCAGGGCTCTATCCCACTAACTAACTAACTAACTAACTAACTAACTAACTAACTAACTAACTAACTGACTGACTGACTGACTAACATTCATATAATTATTGTGAGATGTACTGGCTATTTGTGGCTACCTGACAAATATGAAGAGCTGTGGTTGGAAGGGGTGCCTGGTGTCACTCATTGGTATTATCACATACCATTACTACAGATTACTTCATGATTCAATATCATTCTTGCAGTTTTTTATCTCTCATGATGATCCTGTACACAAGGCATTCATATGCACTTGTACATATTAATTTGCTGAAGTGTTCACTGTCACTACTACAGTTACTGCATACTCTCACTGAAATCCCCTGTATCATAGTGCTTTTCTCCTCTGGTTATCTAATGTGTTGACTATCCATTTCCTGTAGTCTACTCCTATACCTAACCAATAATGCAAAAAATATGGGATTGCCTATTGGCAAGCAAATTAGTACCTCACAGGATCATATAAATAATTACATATCTATTCTGATAATTATATGTGTAAAGTTGTACATCTTTCTGTCCCTATAGTTCTCCCTCCTCCTTTCACATTCCTACAGTATTCCTTCATTCCCTCCTGCTTTACGTTTATCTCCCTACATCACACATGGCTGGCAAATGCACCAGCTTAGGGAAAGTTGCCTTGTTTCTGTCTGCTCTTTTGGTATGCTGAGAAAACTGATGCAATTCAGCTCATATGTCAGCAGTAAGATAAAAAGAGGAACTGTGCCAGGAACTGGGGTGAAACTAACTGGGAATAATTAGTTGTGTCCTCTGCCAAACTCTAGAATGTATCTACTAGGGAGATGTTTGGCCTCTTCAGTAATGTAGTCACCATGACTGGTGCATGACTGCCACCTCTTCCAAAGCAGCCTACACAGTAGCATCAGATGTGCATTATCAATATGAAACCAGCCAAGCATTTCTACATTTGACTGCCACTGGAAGTCATTCATTTGACTGAAGACCCATTTTGCTGAATTCAATTACTGAGGTTTTCCCCTTTTCTGTGCTGCTACGGCTGTTGTGTTGGGGTTATATTAAATGAGGTTATCTGGGGTTAAGGAGTTTTACCCATTCGATATATTTACTAAATCTTTCAGTGAAATGAGTTCTCAACCAAATAACATATACTCTGCTATCTGGTCTGTTTCTTTTGAACCACCCAATCTTTCTGAATTGACCTTACCTGTGTGCATTGCATGGAATAACTACAGAAAGAAAAAGTCTGTTTATGTGATTCTGTTGGTCAGAAAGCAGATGAAAATAAGGTGTGTATCTCCCGCTCTCTCTCTCAATACATTATGTGAATCTGACTGCCATGTATGTGGCATCCATTTGATTGTACAGTCTGTGGCAATCTATGTGACAACATGGTACTTTCCCTCTGCTACCACAGCACTAGGACTTTCTGTGCTACTGTATTAGGTCTTCTAGTGTCTCAAGCCATGGTTGTAAATGGTTTGTGAATCTCTACCTCTTTGTTTATGCCCATTCCTATCTTTGCTGCTTTACAGTTCTCTCAGGTCAATCCTAATAAGAGGCTGTGAGGTCCCCACAATGGGCCATTAATCAAGGATCCTGAATCATCACCACTGACACTTGAGAGGGACATTCACTTGGAATACAAGTGGATACAATCAGTATTTCCAGATGCATCTCTCTGCACCAAGTACAATTTCCCTTAAGAGCACAAAGGGAACACAGTCAGCCTGGGGTCAGAATTTCCTTATATTTGTCTCCCTCCACAGCCCAAATAATGCTCTCCACTAGCACAGCTACAGGGTTAAGTCCACAGCTGAGTGTCCAAGCAAAGTCCTCCATCACTGATCCTGTGAAATCAATGCTTCATGTCCCTGCTTCAAGTAGCTGACACACACACACACACACACACACACACACACACACACACACACACACACACACACACACACACTCACACACATGCACGCACACACACACACACACACACACACACACACACACACACACACACACACACACACATTGTGAGATTTGATTTTTCACACACACACCTGGGAAAGGCTGGCACAGATATACCTGCTGTGCTTCCTTCTGCCCAAAGTATAAGGTAGTTATCACTGCTATTAGACACTCCATAATCAGCTACTCTAAGGCCCTTAAAGGGTGTCCAATTATACTGTGTAATATTAATAATAATACAAATGATAGTAGTTGACCAAGACAGCTAGGCCTTCAGGAGTGGCCCACACAGTGTCACCAAATAAATATAAGTGCTCTGAAAGGTTAAATACATTATAAAAGGACCAGCCACAATACAAGATTTAAATATATTTAATAATAAACAATAACATATATTTAATAATAAACAATAAAAGAACATGAAAATACTGACTGTATATTTACAGTAAACCACAGAGTTCAAAGCACAAGAAATATTGAAAATAATATTGATGGACAGAATCAGACAAATAAAGAAAACAATATCTACACTAAGCTTCACTATATTTTCCTGACTGAATCTAGCAGAATTCCTGGGGCAGCTCCCTGTATGCAAACAATAGATGGGGCACATATGTGTCCCACTCTCTCTTAAACTGGTCTGCAAATGCCTGTAGCATGCTCTTCAGCTTAGAGTTGCTTCACCCTCACAGCGGTCCCACAGAAAAGCCAGCAGGTCTGATATGAAATTGCCACCTCTGTCAGCCAGTATTTCTTTTGGGAAACCTACCTTGCTGAAAATATCTAGCAAAGCATTTGCCACCTTTTCTGTCTTGATGGAGGACAGAGCCACCACCTCAGAGTATCTAGTAGCATAATCTATTCCACTTCCTGTGGAACCTGGGATACTCAGAGTCCCCACAATATCCAAAATTACCATCTGAAGCTGCTCCTCAATCACAGGCAAAGACATCAAAGGTGCTTTGACCTTGTCTCCTGCCTTGCCTACTTTTTGGCACTGATCACAGGTCCTGCAGTAGTACTCCATAACATCCCTGGCAATTTCAGGCCAATAAATGTTCTGCATAATACATCTCTTGGTATGCCCATATGACCTGCAAAAGGAATGCCATGGGCTATGGCTAGACTTGCTAGCTGGTAGGCTCTGGGCACTGCCAACTCCTATATTACCCCACCTTCTAGCCCTCCCTCAGGGGTCCACTCTCTGTACAGTAACCTTTTTTTTCCAGTATACAGATTCCCCTTTTCATTGAAGATCAGCTTCCTCCCTAGCTACCTCCCTCAAGCCTTGTAATTTAAGGTCTGAGAGCTCAGCCTGTCTAAACTCTACTTTTGTGACTCTTCCCAGCTCCCCTTCAAAGGAAGTCTGGTATCCTCTGACAGTGGTGTGTCACTGGCAGCCTAGGTACTACCACTCACTTCTGCCCTTGCAGTCACCCTGTCTAAGGGAACATCAGCACCTTCCAGTAGCTGTGGCTCATCGTCAGACTCACTGCTACAGGGTAGCTCCCTCCCTGAATTAGCCACATCACCAGTCCTAGCTTCAGGGGTGCAGTATGTCTGGGTCCCCCCCAGGCTACCAGACCCACATCTCTGTCTCCAAGCCTGACTGCATCTCACTGCATGCACACAGGGTACTGCATTATCACAATCATTCCCCATCAAGACAGCTGCAGGTATATCCTCAAACACACCTACTTGCTTGCTTTCTTTTCCACCATCCATGTCAAGGTGATCCCTGGCCAAAGGCATTTTGAATGGGATCCCCCTAAAGCTCTGACTAGAGTGGACTGCCCAAGAAAGTACTGCTTCTCTTTAACCAATGCAGGCTTCACAATGGTTATATCAGAGGGTGTGTCTCTCTTGGCAGTGGCCTGTTTTCCATCCACCAAGATAGGATACAAACTCTGGTGATAGTTTGGTACCCCTGTTTCTCCAGAGAACTTAGCACTGGCATGCTGTGATTCTCAGTTGCTGTCTCCTCTACCTTTGGTTCCCCACCTTGCCTCTGAGGACATCTATATGCTACATGGCCCCATTGGTTACATTTAAAAGATTTAACCCTTGATCCTGGCTGTGTGTCTCTCTACTAGTGGCTTCCCCTGTTATTGGCAGACTCTGTTCGGGTGGTTTAGGCTGCCCAACATGGGTTCCCTTATGTCCATGTGCAGCACTAGGTATCTTTTTTCTGTGCAGTGATGCTCTGCTTGCTAAGAAGAGATCTCCTTTTTTTCTGCAGCTCATCCGCAGAGTTGCATTCTCCATCTGCCAAAAAGATTCTCATATTCTCAGACAAAGTGTTAAGGGCTTGTTCCCTTGCCAAAGGTCTGGCTGCCCTTCAAAAGTGGTGATCTGACACCCGCTCATCCACCTATGAAAATAAGTGCTTAACTCAGCAATATAATCATACACACTTTCATCTGCCTTGCGTCTATGTTCACAAAACTTTTTTCTGTAAGCTTCAGGTGGTAACTTAATGCATTGAAATAAACATTTCTTGACTTTGTCGTAGTTTAAGCAATCAATATCAGACAATTTAGAAACAGCAGTTACAGCTTTACCATGGAGTTAGGGGGTCAGGAACCGTATCCAGAACCCTTGGTCAACATTATACTGTTTACATACCCTTTAAAATGTTTGACTAAAACTATCAAAATGATCACATTCTGTAAATTGTGGAAGAAATTTATTGACCTTTATTGCTTCTGGAGTTCAGTTATTTCATTCCCCATTACTTCCATGACCCTGATGAAGAGTGAGCATCTCCCCCTCATGTTGATGCTGCTTCTCATTTTCTTCAGCCTCCAAATGCAACAGTCTCTCTGCTGCTTATAATTCCCAATGTTTGGTCCCCAGTTCAAGTCTCTTTAACTCCAGATGGATTTTTAAGTCTTCTGAGAAAAAGGTGAATTATCCTGTTTCTGAGGGCTGCAAATTCCCATCACCAGACTGGTTATCCTCCTGGTTGCTGCTCTGAGCTGCAACTAAGGATAAAATAATTTCCTCTTTAGTCAGTTTGGCATACACCAGTCTTTTAGATTAACAGACATTGGCCAAATGATTTTTTGTCAGCTTGCCATAATCCTCTGGTGAGATTTTTGCCTGCTCTCCCTGAATAAACTAAACTAACAAAAATAAATACATAAATAAATAAATAAATAAATAAAACTGTTGTGATATGAAACTCTGAATGTCTGTCTTGTGGCTACTGAGAGTACAAACACCTTCTTTAGTGGCAACTGCTTACAGGCTACAGAAATTCAATAGCCACACCACTGCTCACCAATATGTGTGGTCCCCATGCTGAGCCAGTAATCAAGGAGTCTGAATCCATATCACTGACACTGGAGAGGGACATTCACTTGGAATGCAAATTAATTCTCATAGTATTTCCAGGTGCAGTCCTCTGTACCAAGTACAATTTCCCTTAAAAGCACACAGAGAACAGCCTGGGGTCTGGATTTCTTTATATGTGTCCCCCTCCAGGGCCCCAATATGGCTCCTCACTAGCACAGCTACAGGGTTAAGTCCTCATCTGAGTGTCCAAGCCAAGTCCTCCAGCACCCTCTCTGCAAAACCACTGCTTCGTGTCCCTGCTCCAAGTAGCTGACAGACACACAGACACACACACACACACACACACACACACACACACACACACTGTGAAATTTGATGTTACACACACACACACACACACACACACACACACACACACACACACACACACACACACACACACCTGGGAAAAGCTCGTACAGATTTACCTGCTATGCCCCTTTCTGCCCAGAGTATAAGGTAGTTATCACTGCCACCAGACACTCCATAATAAGCTATTCTAAGGCCCTAAACAAAGGGTGTCCAATTATACTGTGTAATATTAATACTAATACAAATGGTAGTAGTTGACCAAGACAACCAAGCCTTCAGGAGTGGCCCACACAGTGTCACCAAATAAATATAAGCACTCTCAAAGGTTAAATACTTTCTAAAAGGACCAGCCACAACAAAAGTTTAAAATATGTTTAATAATAAATAATAAAAGAACATGAAAATACTGAATATATAATTACAGTAAACCACAGAGTTCAAATCACAGGAAATATTGAAAATAGCATTGATGGACATACTCAGATAGATAAACAAAAACAATATCTACACTAATCTTCAGTATATTTTCCTGACTGAATCTAGACTTACTATTCACTCCTTACTTAATAGAGCAAAGCAGATGGTGTGGCGAATGCTCCTTGTTGTTGTCAGGCCAAAGACAAAAATACTCAGTACTGAGAGAATTCTCTTTGTAATAGCTAAAATTTCCAAGATGGCTGGCAGAATGACCTCATCTGATCATTTGACTCTCGGTTTTCACACTATTCCCCTTTGAAGCTTGAGACAGGCTGTTAGCATAGATGTGATAAAATACATATCTAATGTTTTGGTAATGTTTATGTCAGTGCCTGGGGCTTTCCCTTCTTTTTACTAAGCTAATGAACAAAGGCTTCTTCCAGACATGCCATCTCCGGTCCTATTCAGAGTTGTGAGCTAAGTGCTTCCATGGCCAAACAGGTGGTCCAATTAACAGTATTTTTCTTAAAGTAATAAGTAAGCTAGCTGTTTAACTCCTTCTATTCCAGTGTCCTTGTTAACATATATACCTACAGTGTCATATGTATATTCCTTCTCTGTCCAGCAGGACCCACTGTTGATACATTTTTTAACAATAGCAACTTTACAAACACATTTTGATTTTCAAATACCATGCAGTTCTAATACATTTGTAACATTACCATCTGTACAAATCAGTTTGATATTTAAATGCCATACAGTTCTAATATGTTTTTAATATATGCATTTGTGCAGATCAGTTTAATATTCAAATGCCATACAGTTCTAATACATTTGTAACACAAGCATATTGTATAAATCAGTTTGATATTCAATGGACATATCATTCTTTACAGAACTCCAGCTGGCTATGCTGGCACTAGCCCATATCATTACAGAGACATTTATGTTTAATGGCTTTATTTAATTCATCATGTAATTAATTAAACTAAAAGGCAGATACTATTTATTAATACAGTGTTAAATATAACCCGTGCAGCCTTGATGAGCTAAAAACTCAAGTCTGCAGGTATTCTATGTTTCTTTCTTCATGTGCTGGTGTTCTTATGAATAATAGTTTCTATTTTGATTTGAACACATTGTTGTGCAGGCTTACTAGTTATTCATACTAATGCATTTCTTTTTCAGTTGCTGATGGCAGTCAATAATAAAAAACTTGTTCAAAGCTACACTAGATATGTATAAAATGTTACTATGCTGTAGAATTTAGAACCACTATAACTGTTGGTGAAATAATTTTGTTGATGACATAGTTTGTAGCTAAGAATTTTCTTTTTTTTTAAATATTTTATAAGAAGCATACCAGAATGTCACAGCTGTGCTAACACAGAGATATATACTGACAGTATTTTCTTGCACATTAAACACTGGCAGTTTAGAGTGATGTTTTATGACTTGTTTGTTTTCTTTTTGCTTTTCAATCTTCCTTTATTGATATAATAGCAGAATAAGATTTTCAAACAGGTGTACTCATTTTCTATCATTTGCATGAGAGTAGTGACCTTCTAGTAAGTTATTCTGGATGTGAAATTAAAGGGAAACATTACGCATACTCAACAGGAACATGGAATGAACTTTAAGTACAGCATACATAATGATGTCAGAAAATTCTAACATTTTTGATGCCATAGTAGTGTTTAATGAGAATTATGTTCATCTTTAAGCATCCACTTGGATTTATCAGCAGGCTTTTTCTCAGTTGCTTGTGTTTTAATTTATGCATCATTGTCCCAGCCTTTCAGTGTCATAATTCATAATGTTATAGTTATCAGGGACATTTTGATTCAAAGATGTCTAATTGCCTACTTTCATCATAGTAATTCACTACAAACAAACACTTAAGATGCATAAAACCATCACTTTTCTCTGTCTGGGAGAAGGTGGGGTCACTCTCCTAAATGTTAAGAAAATGAATATAATTAATGAAATAATTTGCATTGTAGTGCCAGACACCCCAGTGTCATCTAAATAAAACAACCTATTTTTATGTGAAAGGTGGAATGGCCCATCTTTGTTTTTTTATGAACTAAGTCATATCTCTATGAGTCAAACTTATGGAAAGTTCCAGAACACTCATTATTTTCTGAAGCCTCTTTATTGAAGTTATATATTCCAAGGTGGCTTGCTCTCTGAAAGTACTAATAGTGGATGCCTCAAGTAAATAACAAACTGGCTATTTTTGTAAAATGTATGCCTCGGAATTCTAAAGTATTTTCTATGGTATTACATTCTATGTCATTGATATTACTTAGTTCTCACTTTAAAGGCTATTTCCCAGTTGCATTATGAAAAGATATACTAGGCAGTATGTGAACTTTTATGCCATATTTTTTTCCTTAGGTGAGCTTATCATGCAAGCTTCTTGAAAGTTTAACAGAAAGTTATTGACAAGTACTGGTATTATTTACTTCCACTTATTTTTGAATTGTACTTCATAAGACTTGTGGTTTTCACTACTTAAAACCCAAATGTTCAGTGCAATGATTTCTCACTGACACAATAACTGTTTTATTCAGGCATGCAAGACTTGTATTAAGACAGTGAAAGGAGTCTCTTTACTGAACGGCACATTATAACAGGAAAAAAAGAAAATATGAGAATGGTGAAAGTCATAATTGTGAACATCAAATTACCATGCCTAGACAAGGAAAAGGAAAATATGAACAACTCCTCCAAAGCAAATGTGTGCTCGCAAATAGACTTAACAAAAAAAGAAAAAAAACACTGTTTTGTGGGCAGCTAAACCACTTTGCTTGCTTTGACAGAAACATTGTTTTGTATGTGGCTAAAATACCTCTTGTCTCCTAGATCCTACTACTTAATATTAAGAACCATGAGTAGGGTCAATGCTTCTCAGGAAAAAGGGACTTAGCCCATCTCAATGTCCCTTTCTGTTAAACATGCAACAATTTAAATGTCAACAGACTTTGAGTAAAGTCCGATTACATTTAAACTATTGCATATTTAACAGAAAGGGCATTACTGTGGTTACTGTTCATGCCTCACAAGGCAAGGCTTTGCATTTTCTTTCTGGTCTCCAGTTATGAATATGCAGTTTTCATGTTTTCTTTCTGCTCTTGTATGTTTCTTTTAGATACTATGCTTCTGGCAGCTGCTAAAACCCTGGTTGGGTGACTGATCACTTTATTTTTTATGTTGCCTTTGCTTGCTGGGATAGTCTGACTGGGTTTAACTTAAATCTCTTTTCATCTGAGGTCCAGGGAGTAAAGTTACATATACTGTAAAATCATTTAAATAATCATGAAAGTTTAAACAAAAATTGGAGAAATTATAGACAGAAATGCATAAAGGAAATAAAGCAAAAACAAGTCAGATATTATTAACAGTACAAGAATCCACATCCTACATATGCATCACATACATATAAGAAGGAGATATTTATACAGAGAAACAGTATTGAAACAACAATTAATTTACTTTACGGGTGTGCATTAGTCTCAGAATAGGTGTTAGGTGTAGTAAAATCAGTTTTTGTGAAAAATGGTGTCTAAAGAGGACAGAAAAATTACTTTAGGAAGATAGTAATAGTAAGAAATATATAACTGAGTAAGAATAGGAGGAAATTGTTGTAATGAGACATCAGAATTGAGAATGGCTTTTGCCCTTAACTATGTTGCCTATGCTAAGGCTGGGTGAAGTCTTCAAGCTTAGTTAATGTATTACCCTGTTATAAAATGATTAACCATATAACCTTTAACCCATAATTTAGGCAAGTGAAACCTATTTTATATGAAGAGTTTCTATTACTACTTTATCAGTGAATATTTAATGGACAAGCACAAAAGACTGCAAGACAAAAATAAAGTGTGCAGAATGTTAATTAACATTCATTAGGATAACAGTGTTTGTTAATTGATAGGTGTCTATGATCAAATTCATAAATGTAATTAAAAATACATACAGAAGAATATTTTACTTTAGAAAATCAAGTATGTACATTAGTGCATATAAACAAATCATTCTAAAATATTTTAAGTCAAATATAAAGCTGCATTCTTCAATTATTCATGGGATTTCTAAAATAAATCCACTTACAATAGTGTCTCATATCTTCTTCTTCTTTCGGCTTTTTCCTGGTTAGGGGTCGCCACATCGGATCACCTGTCCGGTCATGATTGGCAGTGGAGTTTTACAGTGTCGAGTTGCCAGCCCGGTGCCCAACCTTCCATAAAAGGCACACACACTCACGCACTCACTCCTAGGGCCAATTTAGAATGTCTAATCCACTTACAGCATGTCTTTGGGATGTGGGAGGAAACCCACGCAACCACAGGGAGGACATGCAGACTCCGCACAGAAGGCACCCTAGCCGAGGATCAAACCAGAGAACCTCTTGCTGTGAGGTGGCAACGCTAACCACTGCACCACCGCGGCCACCCTCACAATAATGTCTCATATAAAATGTGTAAATATAATTTTTACAGTAGTTATTTTGATGTCATACTGACTCATCCTAGGAGGGGGTATCTTCCATTTTAAACAGTGGCAGTTATGCAATTAGATTAAAGTTCCATGTCATCAGATGAGATGCCTTAACATTTATTTGAGGTTTTATAATGCAGGTGTAAGTATTAAACTTTACTGGTCATGACTTTGCTTCAGTGTAAAAGGTTTTTAAATTTATTTATTTCTATATGATTTACATTAAAATGCAATGATACTGCTTTTAATTTAAATTAGCTCATTTTATATTTGCTTTTTCTTTTTTCTTTTTGGTTTCTTTTTAGTCTTTTGGAGTGGATTCATATATGTGTCTTTCTATTCATTGTAAATAAACCACGATAGGGCAAGAAAACTGCAGGTCATTGTTTTCCATTTGATTAAGGATAGTCATGCGGTTCATGTGTAAGCTAACAAAGTTTTTTTTTTTTACAAAATGTCTTGCAGTCATATACTACCAGTAATTTAGTATGTCTCTCTTCCATTCTTCCTTTCATGTCATCATAGTCTACTAACAGAGCAAGTTAACATCTGACATTGACAAATACCTGTTAAATTAAGTTTTTACTTTGTATGATAAAGTGTAATTTGTTTATTTATACCCTTTTAAATGATTTTTTATTTAGACAAGACTAATCGAACTAAAGGCACTGGTAGACTCTTGAATAAAAAATAGCAATGGTCCGCAAAAACCAGTACATGTAATAAAAACAAGATTCTGTGCAATGAACAAACTATTTATTACTGAATGAAACAACTAGCGCTTTCATGTGATAATGATCAAACTTCATCAAACAAGTTTAAGATGACACACCTCCCCTATATATACTCAATGTAAAGATGCTCCCTCCCCTTAAAAATTTAAAACCAAATTTGAGGACCAAAAAAGATATTCAAGTAAAGCTGCTCATTGCTCTGTTCACAAACTTCATACACCAATACATTTACTTCATTACTGACTAAGGTAATGCCATTTTTGTTTATAGAATATAGCACAGACCACAAATTTTAACTCCTTATAAAATTGAAAAAGTGTTATTAATTTTAAGCAGATGCTAATAGCTCTTGAATTTCAGTAGAAGTCAATAATTGAACATAGCAAATATCACACACTGTCTTTTCAGCATCTAAACAGGGGTAGTTGAACAGCTGTGGTTGTTCAATGCATTATGGGAATACTTTCCTTTCCCAGGCAGGGAGAAATCAATACCTTTTCAAATACATGAATCATGACTTCTGACTGGAAAGCAGTAATTGGATAATGCAGCAACTGGTGTCAATTCCTACTATACTGCCCCACCCACTAAGATCTTCAAATGAAGTTAAAAAAGGACATCTTAGTTTGAACTGTAGCAAACAGATATTGGCTTGTTACACAAACTGTCATTCTGTACCAGTATTTCATTACAGATAGGTCAGTGCTTAGTTTCTATTTCTTTATGCCAGGATACATGAAAAAGTGATCAGAATTGTCCGATCATGTCCCCTAACAAATTGCACCCAGGGCAGCTGCTCTCTACACCCCACACTAGCTATTCTACTGCATAATGTGTGCATCAGTGAGACGGTGCTTTTTACAATAGGCCAGCACCCTGTTCTGAACGAGTTTCATTGTGTTGCACACACTGGCTGATTGGATAGGCTCAGTTGTCCCTTTAAATTCTTTATTGTAATTCTGAAATTTGTATTCATTTATTTATTTATATTTGTGTACTGGGGTATTGCACTGATCTTAATGGAAAATTTCTATGTGCAGCTTAGGTGAATATGATCACATAAGAAATGAAAAGTATGTGGAAGCCCTTGAATTACAAAAAAGTCTGAAAATGAAGGGGAAACAGTGAATGTCAAACATTGCTATCCTCCTTTAAAGTTATTTTTTTCAGGGGTCAAGCTCAGTCCCCTGTAGCCCCCATGTTAGGGGCAAGGCCCTCATCCCCCAAAACTGCATATGTTGGAGGAAGGCAATATTCTAAAAATTACAGTCTTAGACTTAGTATATGTAAGTACACATTTTGAGTCATTCACTCTCAGTATTCCAGGACTCGCATTAACGAACCTTGGAATATCTAAAGGTAACTCTCCCTTTCACCTTGTAAAGAATAAAGCAGGTTATCAAATATAGATGGATTGGTACATGATTTAGTGATATGTGACTTGAAGTGAAACTGGGATATGAACTTTTATCCATAGTATCATCAATCCTCTCCAACAGCAATCAAGCCAAGAATCAGAAAACTTCAGAATGAAGATTTGTGATCCCCTAGGAAATCAGAGAAAATTAGACATCATATGGTGTAATAGTCTTTGTATAATCCAAATAATCCCGTGTATTACCTCAAGAATAAAGCATGACTGGTTGAGAGTTGTTTTTTTTTATAAAAATGGAACCTCAATATTGTGAGGAAGCACTTTGAGAAAAATTTAAATTTTTAGTCTTTTATCATTTAAGGGGGTCTATATCAGAACATCGAAGTATTAAAACTTTGAATGTTCTGATATCGAACACTATTCAGCGAACGCTAAGAATAGTGAAGCTGCAGAACAGCAAATTCTTTCTTCGGGAAAGAATTTGGCTGGCCATTTCTGTGGCTTCGCTATTCTTAGCGCTATGGTGGAAAGTTACGGGTTGGGTTCAGGTAAGTGTGCGATTGTTTGTACATTAGGGTTAGGGGCGGGTTAAGTGAGTTAGGGCTAGAGAGCGGGTTAGGCGTGTGTGCGATAGTGACAGACTTTAGGGTTAGGTGCAGTTTAAGTGAGTTAGGGTTAGGGCGCAGGTTAGGTGACTGTACGATAGTGACGGACCTTAGGTTTAGGGTTTGAGTTAAGGTAAGTGGGTAGATAGTAGTGTATGTTTAGTTTAGTGTATGTGTGTGGTTGCTGTTTGTTTGATGTGCTTGTGTTGCATGTATGTGTTTCGGAGCAGTGAATTTTTTCCATGGGAAAAAATTTGCTGTTCTGAAAGTTCGATATTTTCATGTTTAGATGTTTTGGGGTTGATGAAATAGCGTTCGCTATTTTCATTTTCGATAACATGATATAAACGCATTTAAGGAAGTATAGCAGTACAAAGCTCACTTACACTTTAAGGGCCTGATACCAAATGACTTGCTCTCGGTGTAAATGATTTACTTTAGTGTAAACATTCCCTCGATTCCAAAAGATTTGTCTCAGTTTAAGTGACTTACTCTGGTTTAAGGCCTATCTATAAAGCAGGCTTGCACACATTTAAGTCACTTACTCCGAGAAGAAATGTTTTGGAATCAGGCTGTAAGTCTGATACACTAACTTAGGTTCATAGGTAGTTACTAGACATGTAGTCTAGGAGACCATTGAGTAGCCTTGTCCAAATTGCGAAAACACTCTCTGGTTCAGTGACTTGCTCAGAGTAATGCAACAGGCAAATGGTAGCTGAGGGAAACAACCTCTTAATTACAGGAAACAATTTGTTAATAGCTTACAATCATAATTATATGTATTAACTACCAGACTCTGTACTATTTTCCTGTCACTGTCAAATCCTGGTTCTGATATACACATTAATGTATGTTTTGATTAGAAGAAACTTTGAAGATTACCCAAATGTTTACAGGAATGGAAAGAATGGTCTAGAATTCCTAATCAAGTTTCCAGAGTTATAGAACTGTTCAGTCACTGTGATTTCATAATGGTCTGGTGTTTTATAGGAATGAAGTTACTGTGAAACGTAGCCACCATTCTCTAGCACTTGAATCACCTGATAATAGTCGGTCAAACTAATACAAATAGAAAGATAAACATAAGTTCTTCCAAAATGAGGATGCCAAAAGGTAGTATAGAGCACCTCATGTTTGCAGGGATACTATAGGAAGTTCTGCAGCTGAACTTTAAAGCAGTTTAAGGAAAGCCACTCAATAACAAATTTTTAATCTTTATTTACATGTTGTATTTATTTTATTGTGTACAGCTTATCAACAGCCATGCTCATCTTAAATGTATGTAACTTTTAAGATTTATTTGTATGCATTTTAATGAGATGTACTTTTGCTCTATTGTATGCATTCTGTTTATGTAAATCTTTTTATACATTTGTTGTTGCCTTGTTGCTGAAAAAGGCCATCAAACTGTCTACTCACTCACTCAGTTGATAAACAAGCAAACAAACACATACATTGTAGATAAAGACCTTGTGCTGGCATTTTAGGTTCATCAGTTTGATTCTTCAACCAGGAAGACCAAGATGTTATATTCCCTACCTTTTCTGCAAGGTATCACAGCCTTTGTATTGCAAGAGTAATTTGGATGTCCTCTCTTCTTTTCACACAGCAGATACCTTTCTGAAAATTACATTTTAACAGTTTTTTAGAATAGCACCAAAAACCTGTAGTGTGATCTTCTAAAACCTTCCTCAAATGGAACCACATGCTTTTGAGATGATATTGCATTATTTCAAAAGCTGCAGTAGGAGATTAGCAACCATTTTATGTTATGCTAAGACTTGACTAATCAATCTCTCTTCAGATGTATTTTTCAGACAGCTCAGATTCAAAGATTTCATAACTCCTCGCAGCTGCTTAATGTCCCTACTCACATCAGCTGATTGAGTTCTCTCTCCTCCAACCCTCATATTGTTTCACAGTAGATTATGGAAACTCCTTCCATTGCTGAAAAAGTGCCTTACCAAGGATGGTTAATAGCACTCTGCAGACTACCATGCAGGTAGTGACCAACCTTTAGGCCATACACAAATGATGCTTATCAAAGAAATTTTATAGCACTCAATGCAACACTTTATAAATTGTATGTACTTTATAATAAAATGCCTAAGATTGTTAACCCAGTTAACTGCCATTTTATTTATAGTGTACGTCAATTATAGAGATTGGTGATACAGGGAACCATTTTAGGCAATTCTATGCAGACTGCATTAATCAGTCTAATTGTCTGATAGATCATTAGAGTTACATGGTCAAATAATGTTCTTATGTGGTCAGCTATACATAAGGTCATGAAATACATTTAATATCAATCTCTTTTTGTCAACAGTGGGAAGGTAGTGTTCTAGTATAGGTAGGAGTTCTCCATTGGTAATGGCTGCTCTACATTGCTTAGTGGGAAGACTGAAGATTTTGTGGCATCTGTAGAGAAGAGCTGTAACTTTATTATTCAGGTTATGGATATGTGTGTGTGTGGGGGGGGGGGCAAAGGCCAATATGGGGCCTAGTTAGATGCCAGGATATTGTATAAATGTGGCTGTTTTAAGGGAGGTACCAGTGAGACCATGAAGATGAACATACATGAGCTAAAGCACTTGTGAGTTCCTAACATCAGCAGGTTGGCTTTACTGAGGTTGACCTTGAGATGTTTTTCTTTGTTGGCTTAGCATAAATCTGCTATGGTATAAAGTGCATTGCAAATCATCTCAGGACTGCTGCTCAGTTCCCAGATGACAGTGGCATCTGCGTAAAGCTGTATGTTGCTCATTTTCAGTGTAAGAATAAGTAACTTGATATAAGCCACAAATAACGGTGGTCCAAGGGCTGTACTCCTGGACATGATGAATACTGGATAGTGGGGGTAATGGGCTTGAGAAATAATTTTATAAAACCTGGCAGTCATACTTTTCATAGACAAATTTTAATGAGATGGCACTGAGGCCTTGGAGGGGGTTAATTTATGAGAAGTTAGTGATCTACAAGATCAAGGGCGGCCACGGTGGTGCAGTGGTTAGCATTGCCGCCTCACAGCAAGAGGTTCTCCGGTTCGATCCTCGGCTGGGGTGCCTTCTGTGCAGAGTCTGCATGTCCTCCCTGTGGTCGCGTGGGTTTCCTCCGGGTGCTCCGGTTTCCTCCCACATCCCAAAGACATGCTGCAGGTGGATTGGATACTCTAAATTGGCCCTAGGTGTGCGTGTGAGTGTGCCTTCTGTGGAAGGTTGGGCGCCGGGCTGGCAACTCGACACCGTAAAACTCCACTGCCATTCAATGTGCGGACAAGGTGATCCGCTGTGGCGACCCCTAACCGGGAAAAAGCCAGAAGAAGAAGAAGTGATCTACAAGATCAAAGGCTTTGGAGAGGTTTATGAAAATAACTGCTGAATGGTTTTGCCCATTGATTGAGCACTAAATTACATCTATTCAAGTGAACAGAACACTACTTGTACCATGATCTTTTCTAAACCCATGCTGATGAGAGAGTTTGTAAGCTTTCCTGTGTTCCTGAAAGATGAGAAGCTGCTACCTCTTTAGGGATTTTAGCAAGAGGTAACAAAGGTGCAATAGGCCTGAATGAAGTCTGAAACTTTAATGTCTTGCTTGGAAATTGGGAAGATAATGGCCATTTTCCAGAGGTCTAGAAACTTAGCACTAGAGACACCTCTGTCCAACCTAAAATCAAGGTAAAATGACATCTGTTATTTCATTGTAAGCAAAGGCAAAAAGCTTCATTGCTGCCTTGTAATAAAATAGGTTGGCTTCCCTGTACCCTTCAGAATCATTTAAGTTGGTGCACTCGGTTATAATGTCCTTCTTCAGAATCTGTGTAAGGCCTTAGATCACATACTCACTTTTAAAAAAACACTCTCCAGGTCACTGCGATGGTGTGGTTCTTCTGCTTTTCATTCCTTTGATCTGTTGTGACAAGTCTTTTTCTTCCACAGGTACTTCCATCTGAAACCCCGTTCCATGCATCCTCTGTCTCCTCCTTACTATTGTTTTTTTCTTCGTTGAACAGTTTAATCCTACCGGTAAAATCATTCTAAAGGCATATGCATTGCATCCACAAGCTAAATGGCATACCATGTGCCCTGTCTGTCCTTTCCATATACTCATTTTCTACGCTTGTGTTTTTTCCTCACCTTAAGAAGCCATTTCCTGAACTATCTGTTATGGACAAGATATATGTATATGAACGTAGCTGTGTAATTTCTGCTCTGTACTGCTCATTGTAAATAATTATTTAATATCTTTCCCCTTTCTGCCCTTTGTATTTCTAGGTATTGGCTTAAACTCAAGTATTTATTTTCTGAGCATCACCAATAATATGCAAATAAATTCTCATTTATATATCTAAAAACTGCACAATCAAGTATAAATGTATAACATGAACTATTTTCTTACTGCATGTCCAAACATAGATGCATTCTGTGCTCTACTTTCTTAACTGTTAGGTCTCTTAGTTGTATAAGTGTTGTACTTTCCAAAGTATTTCTTTCTTAGATGTTAAGTAATGCAGAGGATTAAGGCTATAAGCTGTTAAGGAGATATTTCTTGAAGTCTAGGGTTTGATTCCTTCAGCTTCCTTTGCCTGCTATTTAACTCACAGCAAGATACTTAACAAAACAATGTTTCTATGTTGTCCATAACAAGGGAAACTTGTGTTATCTAAACTTATCTGGTTAAAAATATATTTATAGTCCTAGGCACTGTACTGTCTAGATTATTGTCTTTTAGATATTACATTTTTCATTTAGTGACTATTATTACTTTTGCATTCTCAAGTTGTATTACACTTATACTAATTTTATTTTCAGTAATTACATCATAACTGAAAATAAACCCCAGTGGTTTAGCCTACCTGCTAAAAATAAGTAAATAAAATAACTACAGAGAATGTTACAATATCATACACAAATGCAGAGTATGTCAATAGACCTGAAGTGGCATACTCAAAAAAAGTTAAGTATATGTTAGTCACTTATTTACTTTTTCAAATATATTAAGAAAGTAAGTGGCAGGGGACCTGGAGAGCAGAAGAAGCTATGAGCTTGCAGGGTGAGTTAGATGATTATTTATGTATTTATTTATCCCTCCTGGGCTTTTAAACAAGGGACAATTACTATCAAGCTTTTTTTTCAGCTCAGCTTCCCCATCAATTTGGTCCCACCTTTGCCTCATCATATTCTCTCAATTCCATTTAATCTCTTCCCTGTATAGTCTTAGCTTAACCCTGCTTGTAGAACATATTGCATACACTGTTACCCTCTATTTGTATTTTAGTAGTTAAGGATGGTTAGAACCTGTAAGCCAATTTCTGTCTCCTTTGTACTGTTATTGCAGGGAAGTTAAATTGCCAAGTTATTTCTAGTCATTGGCATTTGGTGAGCTGGTTGCTGCGATATTACTGAGATAGGTTTGGAAGGTTAAATTGTTTATTAGGTATAATTACTGATTAGTGACAGAATTAGCAATCTGATTTATCTAGTACTAATTGAAGGGACTGGGACTCTATGCAGAGGTTTTAGAGTTTAGGTAACAAGTCATGATACCTTTCTGGGGTCTGTATCAGTGATCCAGTCACTGCTACTACAATTCTTGGCAGTTTGCTGCAAATGATTAGCATTAGGTTTTGTTTGACTGCTTGGCATATCCTGAATACATTACAATTGATGCTTCTTTTTCCAGACCTTTGTAGTCCAAAGTGTACCTCTTTTAGCCTGAAAAAAACATTTGGGAAGATATGAAGTGGGAAGCAACCTTTTGTTCCCCATCACACGTGGCAGACTGGCTAGTTGAAAAGTTGTGTTGGTTTGCAAACATGTAGTGACTATATAACATTTTAGCATAATATCACAACAGCCCCACACAGATGTAGGGATAAGTGACCACTGCCCAGTTGTGTGCTTCCCTTATAAATGATCAAAACTTTACCACCTAAACCCCAACTAAATGATCACACTGATTGATAACACAACTCCCCTAAACTCCATGCCTGCAAAATATGTAATTATCTCACTGTGACTACATAAGGATTCATAACCTTTATGTGAAAATTGTACAGAATATTTATGTTAAATTGTGTATATTTTGTAGTTTATTTTGTTTTTGCGGGGACAAGCAGTGTTGAACCCACAGTGCTGGGGTATTTTCCCCTCCCTTAGTAAGAGAAAAAGCAGGAGCAACATGAACTGTGATATTACAGTTTTCAATTACATTATAACCTTCTATGTGGCACATCTCATTACTAAGAGTTTTGCATCCAGGAAGAAAGAAATCATTGTCTCCCTCTACTCTTCCCTCATTAGGCCAATCATTGAGTACAATACCCCATCTGGCATGTACCTCACTAGACACCTGCAACAACTAGAGAGGCTGCAAAAGTACCTCACAAACAGGATCCTAGGCCTTAAACACTTGTCCTATATGGACAGACTAAAGAAAAAAAACAACTATTTTCTGTTTCATATCACCTACTTAGAGGCGATCTCTGCTTGACTTACAAAGTCATGTCTGACCCAGCTCAATCACTCTGCAACACATGGTCCAGACACCTCATCCTCATTACCACAATCAACAGAACATGCTGGAGGGACAGGTTCATAACCCACAGACTGCCCATGCTATGGAATAGACTTCCCACACATGTCAAGCAGAGCACCTTACTGGCCCTCTTCAAGAGAAATCTTGATTAGTAAATGGGAAATAGAAAATTCACCCCAGGGTCACTCCAGTGGCTCTACTCAACAGAGGGACTAGGGACTAAGTTTGGGTGGCACAATGCCAGGGTAATCCTATGGGCTAGGCTTGTAAAGACTCCAGGGCCATTAGCCTAGTACACACCTATGAACCTATGAATAATCAAAACTGCAGTGAGAGAAATGTAACATTAAGGAATCAGCTACAAGGAAATGGCACCTGACAAGAAGGGCATCTGCCATGATAAGGCAACTGCAATGGTCATTTAAATAAGCTAAAAAGCATTCAGTTTATGCCTTGGGGAAATCTGTTTAAACAACATGGAAACTAGTAGTCACGGAGACTGAAACTGTAAACAGGGACTACATGTTAAGTGGAGACTCATTTTTAAATAAGATTTGTGTAGGACTATGTTTATCTTCCTCCTAACATAAAGAGAACAAGTAGCACTGGATAACCTTTACCCTCAAGAGACAGTCAAAGGAGAGAAATCAGACATGAGTAGAGGGAAAAAATACAGGACCAGGCCCTGCTCAATTGCAAGAATCTTCAACAGCAGAAGCAATGCAAAGACAATAACTTGTAGGGTCATATCATGTTTCCTCGGGGGGGGGGGGGGTAGGCTTATAGTCTGTTTTTTTAACAAGTCTTTTATTTATTTATTTCTTATTACAAGTCATTTTGATGGGTCATCAAGTAGGCAGTAAGTAAAGGTGATGGTTCTTAAGGTTCAAGAACTATCGACATCACTAATAGAGACAAGCAAGTTAGGTACATCGAAGAATGCAGTCTAGGTACAGAAAATAACAGTGGTTATAATTTTCAACTCCCATTGTAGCTGAGAGAACCATACACCACCAGTTTCTTGTGGTTCAGTTCTAGCTTTCATTTCAGAAAGGTTGTGCCCAAAACTGTAAAGGCTGTTACAAAACTAGAACCTAGAGTTAACCTTGCAGTGACAGCTTTACCCTCTGCTTGCATTTTAGATGGCACCTGCTGTTATTGCAAATCCACATCTACTGGCTTCTCTTTTCAGTCTATCCCCAATATCAGGTGTTGCCCCAAACTTACATAAACAGGCCCTCATACAGTTACTACTGAAAGTAGTCTCTATCATCTTGGCTCAAGAATATCAGTTAGTTGCACACCTATGGCCCATGTCAGTGTAACTGAAAGAATAAAATATTCCCCAGCAGCTAAACATGTTAAGTATGGTCTCTTGACACAGATCCAGTATGGCTTCAGGAAGAGACATGCTACTCTAAAGACTGTTTATTGTGTCACAGATGCTGTATGCATGAACAAGTAGAAGGGTTTGTTATCTGGTGTCTGCCCTTTTAATTAAAGAGATAATTATTTTTTCATAGGATCCTAGGATCATAGCAAGTTACAAGGCTACTGGCCCTGAGCCCCTTATAAGCCTAGCCAATAAAATATCCCATGTTTCATTAAGTCAGCACCCAATGCCCGTGTCCAGCAGGGACACAGGTGGAAACCCAGGGGTGTATTTTCTATTTCCCATCCAGTCATCCAGGTTCTCTTAAAGAGGGATAATGAAGTACTCAGCTTAACGTGGAGAGGGAGTCTATTCCACAGATGGGGAGTCTCTGGGAGACAAATCTGTCATGCTAGCATGTCCTATTGATGTCGTAGATCAAGTTGAGGTTTTGTGTGCGGGTCACATGAGTGGACTTTGGCTTGCGGATATGTAGCAATTTCATCAAGGTGGGTTCAGACATTGCACTGTATGCCAGAAATAGATCACCTCTGATGAGTCTGTATGAGATGGACTAGAAGGACCTATCCATGTAGGATAGATTTTTGAAGGCCTGGATTCTCCTGGTCAGGAACCTCTGTGGTCTCTCCAGTTGTTGCATGTGCTTCATGAGGTATGTGCTGAAAGGGGCATTATACTTAATGATGGGCCTGATAAGGGAAGAATACAAGGAAGTTATGACTTCCTTGCTCCTGGAAGTAATACCCTTACTAATGAGGTAAACCATGTAGAAAGCTCTCTGTACAATGAAGGCAACACGGTGGTCAAAAATTAGATTGCTTTCAACTTGGGTGCCCAGGCCTCTCACAACTGCTTGTGTGTTTAGGACATTGTTATTAATGTGTTAATTTGTGGAGACATCACTCTCCCCAAAGGGGATGATGATGCATTTTTTGGAATTTAGTTTGAGGCCGTGTTTCTGGCACCAGTCATTTGTCTGGGTGAGACCCTCTTATAGTATGTCTAAATCACTAGGGGAGTTGATGACAGTGCCCAGCTTGCAGTCATCTGCAAACTAGGTCAGCCATAGTCCTCTGGTTTTGGCTTGCACCTCAGAGAAGTATATCCCAAACAGCAGGGGCTCTATGACCGATCCCTGTGGTACGCCGCTAATTACAGGTCTACTACTTGAGGTAGCTTCCTCTATTTTGTCTGAGTGAGTTCTATCAATGAGCCACTTAGCTGCCCATCTGGTCACATACGGATTTATGCCAAGCTAGGATAGTTTATCTATTATGCCCGAGTGGGTAATACTGTTGAAAGCCTTGGCCAGGTCAAGGTAGGCAGCGTGCACTGTCTTCCCCTCATCCATGGCATTGGTGACTGACTCAAAGAAGTCTACCAAATTTAACAGGCGTGATCTCCGCATGAGAAAACCAAACTGTGTGGGATCAAGTGTTTGGCGGTTGCCAATGTCCTTTTTAATGTGGTCCATGATAATGCATTCCATGGCCTTGCAAATCAAGCTAGTTAGGCTGATGGGTCTATAATTGTCTGTATCAGTGGATGCTCCACCTTTGTGAAGAGGGTTGCCAGTGACCTTCCTCCACTTGGCTGGGATGAAACCAGTACTCTGGCTTAGGTTGAATAGGGTGCTAATGGTGCTGAGAGTTCCTGCCTGAGTTGATGCAGGATGCAGCCTGGGGTGTTATGGGGTCCCATGGAAGCAGTGCTTTTAGTCTTTGAGAGGGTGGTAATGACTTGTTCCCAAGAAATAAGGGGTGGGGGGCAGGGGATATCGTGGATCATTGATGGGGGGACAGAGGGGTGAAGTTTTCACTGAACCTGTCTGTCAGCAGGTTGGCTATATCCATGGCGTTTGAGTACGTGATGCCCTTGACCATCTGTTCTGAGCAAATTTGGGTGTTTCCCCTTAGATCACGGATGTATGTGAAGAAGGCCTTATGATCATCTCTAGTAGATGTGGCCAATTTGGATGCAAAGTTAGCTTTGGAAGACTTTACTAATACCATTATTCCCCTGTTTAGGCCAAGGAGATATTGCTTCCAATTTGACACCTGTTCCTTCTTGGTCCTGGACAGCAATTTTTTCCTTTTGTTGTAGAGTTTATTTATAGCCGATGTCCACCAGACAGGTTTACTCTTCCTTGAGGAGGATGATTTTGTCATTTCAGGTATTGCTGAATCCATGCATTTATATAAATGATTGTATAGTACTTTGGTGTAGGTTTGAACATTAGTGCCAGTTGCTACTGTTGGGGAAGGTCTGGGAAGTGGTTTAGTCCTTCCCTCAGGAGGTTATAATCAGCTTTGGAGACATTTTTTGCTTAACCCTAGCTGTGGGGGGAGGGGGGTCAGGGGAGGTGGTGAGTTTGAAGGTGACTGCTTTGTGGTCTGATATTACCAGGGATGATGACACTGCTGGGAGGCTGCAGTGGTTTCCTATGTTGGTTAGTGCCAAGTCCAAAATATTGTCACCTCTTGTGGGGGTGTCAATCATCTGGTTCAAGGCACTGACATTGACCAAGTTAATGAATCTTTGAGCATTTGTGTTTTGGCTAAAGTAGTTCTTCCAATCAATGGTTGGGAGGTTAAAATCACCCAGGATCAGGTTATAGGGTTGAACCTTAATAGATTTGAGGCGGTCCAGATAGGCAGCATGGGTGTCCTGAATCAATGTTGGGGGCCTGTAGCTAACTATGATTTGAATAGAGGTCTTGTCAACTGTTAACTGCACCTGGAGCATCTCCTGTGCATCATAATGTTTGACCAGTCTGGAGGTGTGTATATCTTTAATATATATTGAAACACACCTCCTTTGGCTTTGCTGCCCTCAGTTTGGGGTCTGTATGTATAATAGGATGAGTAACCAGGTAAGCCTGGGGTGCTCTCCACAGCTTTGAACCAGGTTTTTGTGACTGCACAAATGTCAGCATCATCCAGGTTTAAGAATTCTTGCAATGAATTCAGTTTCATGTTGAGACGCCTAGCATTCAGCAGCATGACCTTTAAATTGCATTTAGATGAGATTCTCATGTCAGTAGTTTTGACCTCAAAAAAAGGCACTATGGGGGAGGCAAGAGACTTTGCCAGGAGCCTGAAGCCCAAGGGAGACAGATGTAGGCCATCTCTGGCAAAGCTATGTGGTCTGTCAATCATGTCTTCCCAGGTCGACAGGTACTGGCTCCCCTTAGAATGACACCAGAAACTAAGCCAATTGTTAAAGTCAATCATTTTTTCTTTGTATTGAGGCATCATTCTGGATGACTGTAGAATGTTGCTTACGGCTAGTGACATACCTGCCTGGAATGCATATTCAAAGAGCTTGATCATGTCTCTCTTCATATAGTCCATAGATCTAGGTCTAAAGTCATTTATGCCAACATGTACTATGACAGGTCACTTGTTGAGAGACTTGAGTGCATGAGTGATATGGCGGATAATGGCACTTGACTTTCTCCCTATCCAGCCTGGTGAGGGGCACATCTGTGTGTCTCACAATGGAGTCTCCTATGATTAATACATTGGGTTTATGGTTACGCCTTGATGGCTGTGAGACACAGGTGTGTGGACTATATGTAGTGTGGTAGGCTGGGGCGTTTGCATGTGTTTTTGTCTTGGCTGTCTCTTTTGTTTAGGTATGTTTTTGTTAAGAACCTCCACATATGTGCATGTGTGTTGTGTTGGTGTGGGTGATGTTTGAGGTATGGTGTTTGTGCAGACAACCTTCTCACTGCCAGGTATACTGGCTTGTGAGGGAGAGAGCATAGACTCCAGGTTTTTGATGTAATTGCATCTCTCACAAATTGTGCTCCTAAGTGGTAGTAAGAGAGGGTTGTTTGTGTATGTGAGACAGTTGCTACACTGTCTCAGGATGCCCATATCAACCAGATTGGCACAAGAAACTGTAGGAAACTGTCCATCCATATTTGTCAAAATCGGTGAAGGGGATGAGCTAAGGGGGGGCAAAGGTGGAAAGATCTGAGATGGGTACTGGCAGCTTGTGTTTGTACAGAGGCTGTAAATAAGCTTCACTACCACAGGATCGAGCAAGTGCTAGTAAGGGAAAATTTGAAGCTGGAATACCTTGCAATGGGTTAAATCAGTGCAGTGGTGGTGCGCAACACGCAAACAAGAGCAGCCCCATGCAAACACAGGGTTTAAATACCAGAAAAGATGGAAAGATCTAGAAGCTCAAATCACTACCCAGTCCTGCTCGCCCCTGCACTTTCAAACAATCACTCATGCTAGAGAAGGTCAGGCAGCCCTGTTACTCTCACTAACAGAGATGGTAGACCACTACCAGCACAAGATGCCTGCCAGGAAACTCAGCAAGCAAAACAACCAGGCCTGGATACAGCAAACATGTATCCAGATTGTGCTACGTGACTAGAACACAGAAAACTCCCAGAAAATACACAGAAAAGCACAGAGTACTCACATACAGAAAACATAACTCTCAGTATGATAAAAGCAGTTTACAGTTAAGTAATTCAGTAAAAATGCAGTTACAGTAATGAAACACTGCTTAGCAATGAAAATACAGTTAAAACAGTATAAAACAGTACAAGGATGCTGTGAAACAGTAAAAAAATAAAGCTTTGTAACAGTGCAAAATGTAATAGATTAGCTGTATAGCATAACTATAAATGTTAGGAAGTGCAATTCAGTGAAATAAATGTAAAAAAAAAAACACGTATTCTGCTCTTGGACCCTCATGGAATTTCTGCTATGTCACTCAGCCTGGTAAAAACAAACAACTCAATTATTTATTTATTCACCATTTGTTAACTGGATAAGTATACTGGCCCAAGAATCCTTTTTAGGCATGAACTGGAACTTATGACAGAGGTATTCAGCAATACTTTTATGCAATATAGTAACAAGAGGGTTCCTATTATATAATCGAAGACGCAACCCTTCCAATGCGTCTTGATCGAACTTGAAAGCATGAAACAGCAAAATAGCAAAATGGCATATATGCGATTTCTTCCCCTGTCGCCTCCGTTACTTTGCCATTTTACTCTCTGTAGTGCGATGTCGGGGTTGGTATATTTAAGTAGGGGGGTGTGGGGGGGCACAGCCCCCCACATCAGGGGGCATGGGGGGGCAAAGCCCACCACTTTATTTAAAGTTTTGAAGTTTTTATTTTTTTGTGGAACAGCGATTTTTTTTCCCTGGGAAAAAGAATCGCTGTTCCAAGTGTTCGGGATTGTAAGCTTTACACGGGGTCGATAAATCAGTGTCAGCTTTTTTAAGCGTTTGCTGATTTAATATAGACCCTAACAAGAATAGAATACTTAAAGATATAGTCAAAAAGTATAGTCATTGGATAATGCAAACATAGGGGCTAGATGCACAATGCATATTTGCTTGTTCTACTGTTACCTGCTTAATATTGGCACAATACTGTAGATGGTTCAGAAACCCAGGTTATGGTATATTAAAAGCTGTTTTTATATTATATTCATTTTCTACAGATATATAATTGTGACACTGCAACAACATAAGGATTCATAACTTTCACATGAAAACTGTGTATAATATTTATATAAGATTGGGTTATAGCTTTTTTTGCAGTTTGTTTTGTTTAAGCCAGGTTATTCAAAGTAGCCACACTTATTTGCTGGCATTAAATAGTTTGTTAATTTTTTTAAGATTGGTAGTATCCCTGACTTTTTTCTATGAGACTGTTTTAAGCAGTTGGCACAATTTTTGAAACTGATCTTTCAGTCACTAACAATAATATGCAAAGAGGTGCATCCAGGGTTTTTGAGAGAAAAGAAGAATATTTATAATAGTTAGTCATTCTTTGCTTCTCACTGATGTTGAAAGAATGAGTTTTAGTGAGGGCCCAATCAAATGGTTCGGTAACTAAAAGATAGGTCCTTCAAAAAGGATTCTTGGCTCTGACACTATTAATGATTTGGCTTTGGAGTTGCCAAGCTTGTTGTTCGCATTGCTTATGAATGACCTGATCATGCTAATGGAAGTCAGAATCATTAAGAAGGCACAGAAGAGCTTGTAAAGAAACTCACTTACTAGTGGCACTGGTTATACTCTAATAAGCTATTGATAAGCAGCAGGTAAAGCATCTCTGTGATGTTTGGTGTAATTCAGAGGCTGAAAGAAGAGGGCACATGCACAAATCCTTGACCTTATTATCAACTTCATAAGTATGGTGGGCCTAGAAAGTTCCCTTGGGTGAGGCAGCATATAGTCCCTCCCTTTGAAAAGTACACTGAATCATGTAGGCAAGATGTTTAGTCAAATGAAAAACGTGCTAAAGGATTACTTATCTGATTATGGTGGAACTTGAAAGAGCTGTTGGGCCTAACCTGTTAACACTCTAGTGGCAGTATGTCTTTTATATCCCAGTACTACATTTGGTACATCACACATGTCTCCTAAAGATCACTGTTAACAAAATTTGCTGGTTTATTTCTCTGTCCACACCTCATTATTACCACTGCTTTTCACTTCAAAAGACAAAATGGCTTCTCATCATGACATAAGCAACACTTTATTAACAACTCCAACTTTCAAGCTTTTTTATTCAGAGTATTGACTCTTTTAGGCCATTAGTTAGACATGCCCATTCAGTACTATAACTACTAATTACCCTGGATTATTAAAGCCCAGAATTAAGACACAATTGCTTTAAGGTGGAATACCTTTTGCTTAGTCATAAGGGAAAAGGCCTTTCACAAAACTGCATCAGTAAAGTAGAACAAACTGCTTTGACAAATCAAAAATTAACAAAATCTAGTATCTAGTGGAAATGTACTTATCCCCGTAAAGTCATAGGACTAAAGTCACAGACATTAAGACCCAATGAAACAGCACAGCTTAGTACCTCCCCTATATAGAAAAGCACTGCACAGCTCTTTCTGTCTAGATCTATTCTGCCACCAAGTACTTTAACCATTTCCAAGATGGCTCCCAGCAGCTCTGCTTGCATTGGTGGTATTATTCAGAGTATTTCCATTCTCGTCAGATTATTTCTCCTTGCTGTGCCTGTAGATATCAATGATATTTTTCTGCACTTTTCATTATGAAATCAAAAGAAATTTCTCTCTTAAAACAAAATTGTTTTATAGTTTTATATCTAGTTCCACCCAGTCACTTTAGGTTTTCCCTGTTGTTCCTCTTTAAACTAAAAACAAAAAAAGTTGTACTTGTTTAATATTTAGTATTTATCTGCTTCTTATTTAAACTGCATGGAAGTTATTATGGCAGTTAATTATCTATAATGGTCTACTGCTGCTTCTTGTGTGAAGAAAGTTGTTTACTTAGAGTTGACTTTCTCCGCCTGGGTAAATATTTTGTTACTGTCAGGACTGTATTGTCATTATTTTGTCGTTATTTTGTTTTTAGTTAACATTCCCTGTTTAAAGCATTTTTCATATTGTCTGTTTTTCTGCTGGCGTTAGTTATTTAGGTGGTTGCCCTACTTAGCAGTCCGCTGCTGTCCTTGTATGGATGATTCCTCCATAAGACAGACATTATGTAATTTCCTTTGGGACAGTTCATTTTCTTTCTAGGTGTTATACTTATTCTGTTTTTAATACTTCTCTTTTAAGCATTGATGGAAAAGGCTATAGCTATATTTATTGAAGAAGTCTTTAGAAACTCAGCCTTTTAAGTTGTTAGATAATCCATTAATTTGAGCTTGAGACCGACTTATTTCTTCAGATCAGAAATCTTCTAAAATTATTGAGGCAAACTCCTTTAAAAAGAAGGAAAGAGTTAGATCATGCCTGTCCTCTTTTAAGTCTGAAGTGACTTGCACCTGCATGGAGTGCCGTGATTAAACTCCAAGAACATGAAAAAACAAACTGTTAAGCATATTTCTGATGTTGGGTACTTAACAGGCTTTTGTTAAGCACCCTGAAGCACTATTAAGATTAGTTTTCATGCTTGGGATTCCTTCATAGTACAAATGGATCCTCAAATATCCAATTAAATCAACTAAACCTTCATCAACAGATGAATAAGACACATTGTTGTGGTAGAGACATAACCTAATGTATATCCCACTTCTGGAATCAGCTTCTACTACATGCCAAGTGGGGTAGGATCCTTGCTACCACTGAAGTAAACCTACATAACTAGATGGGCAGCATCAAACTCTCTCTATCTTGTCTTGCCCTCCTTGAAGCTGTAGGGAACTTTTCAATATCGATTGTCAGCTATGCTTGTAACAGTTTGCAAACGTCTTGCCTGGTACATACCTGTGAACCTAAAAAGCATGTGAAAAACTAGTTTGTAATGAACAGTTCCAAAGACACATTTTAGGTCAACAAATATTGTAGCAGAAGTGAAGTAATTTTTAATGTTAGAATAGACGTAGTTGGCAAAGGAAAATATAACAGTCGGAGTGCTGTATTTAGGATGGATGTTGTGTTGATGTTGGGTAAATAGTTCATATGTATTCACGTAATGAAGAATTTGTAAGTATAGACCTTGTTCTAATATTTTCATGTGGACAGATATTAGCAATCTGTATTTAATAAGGGCAGAAGTATGTGAGGTGACTTGTGGAATAAGTATAATGATGACATGTTTGGCACTAAAGGGACGGATGATGTAATATGAGTCAGTCAGAAAATATGAGCTAGGGGTTTCACTGGAATAATGCTATTTATTTTCAAGAAGGGTGGATGCAAAATATGATGGTTAGGAATGTAGATAAAATGCATTTTGTCAGTATGAGTATGTATAGTTCTGTGCAAGTGAATGATATGAAGCAGAATTGTAGATTTTGCAGTAGTGTTTGAAGAGTTGTTTTTGATTGAGGTAGAGTTGTTTTACTGGAGAGAGACATGACTGAGGTTAAAGTAAGATATGAAATGTCTAACTGCATTTAAACTCTGACAGGACAAGTATAGAGTTTCACTCAGACCTAGGTGATATAAAGGGACATGCTTTTTTATTCTGTATAATGCCTTCAGTAGGCTAAGATGCAACATTTGCTGCTATCTAATGAGAGTAGCTTTAGCTACAGCAATGGTTGTTTTACATATGGTTAAATCCGGTGATATGTGATACATTTGCTGCTGTTAGTTGTCCTTCTACCATTTCTTGTTCTTCATTTTCTTATTAAAACTGATCCTAACTGTTGAGGTTAATCTAGGGTTATTATTGACTTTTAGCCATCTATCAGTCTTCCATTTAACTGAGGTCAATAGGTTATCAAAGGAGGAAAAGGTGGCAATAAGGTTTTGTTTAGAGTATATGGCGTTCTCAACAATGCTTTTAAGCTCCACCAGTAAAGTAGACTCCAAGGACTTGGGAACAAATCTGGTCGGAATTATAATTGGTGGCTGTGTTGAGGCTTTAAGTAACAAAGTTGAGAAAAAGCCAAACTTTGGAAGATAACAGCCATGTTGATTGTTTGGTACAAGCTTGCTACCAGCAGTGATTTTGAATGGATAAAAATATTATTTTTTTTATTTTGTTGCTGACGGGTAGACATTTGGATGGATGTACGCTTTCTTGTCAAAGAAATACAAGAACAGTAGTGTCTGAATGTCTATTTTTACAAAATTATCAATGGTTAAGATTATAAAGGCATTATTAGCTTTAAATCAGTATGTTAGTTCTTCACAGAAGTGAATAATTGTCATATTGCTTTCATAAGGTAGGTGGAAAATAGTTTCAACTGTATGCATATTTGCTATGATAACATTGTTTATACTGAAGAATAATAATACATAACAGGGAAAGTGGCTATGCAGCTCTCTCTATATGGAAGATCGTGGTGTGGATGTGGATGGGGGTGGGAGGGAAATGAAAGACATACATAATTCTCAGTGTGTCAATATGTATATGTATGTATGTATATATATATATATATATATATATATATATATATATATATATATATATATATATATATATATAAATATGAGTTCCATACACTAGATCGAAATTTCACTAATTCAAAATAGTGCATGAAATGCTCACTTACGTGAAGTTCAGTACAACGAACGAGTGTTGTACTGAATTTCCATGCAGTACTCACAGACCTTAGGGTTAGGGCATGGCTCATAGTAAGGGAATAGCCCATAGGGCTATACCCTTACCATGACCCATGCCCTAACCCTAAGGTCCATGATGATTGCAGCACAGTGAAGGACATAGCAATGTCCTCCACTATGGTGCGATAATCACAAACCTTAGGGTTAGGGCATGGGTTAAGGGAAGGGGATAGCTTTACTAACTATCCCCTTACCCTAACCCATGCCTTAACCCTAAGGTCCGTAACTATCGCACCATAGTGGAGGACATAGCTTGTTTTTTATGTCCTCCACTGTACTGCGGTGTTTTCGGTGAAGTGCACTTACACAAAAGTTCACTTTCGTTAAAGTGAACTTTCACAGAAGTGAGGTTTCCTATTACAAGTTTGAAGTAGTGAACTTTCGTTCTTGTAATAGGAATCCATATATATATATATATATATATATATATATATATATATATATGTGTGTGTGTGTATCTATATATAGGTTTACTATTGTTTGTTGGAACTGCAATGGTGTCAAAATCATGGCTTCAAGCTAAATTCCAAAAAGTGTATAGTCATCCCCTTTGGAAAAAACAAAGTACCCACAAACTACCACATAGGTGATAGTCCCCTAAATATGGAAGACATAATAAGGGATCTGGGGACCCAAGTAGATAGTAATCTCTCCTTTGATAATCACATTGCCAAAGTGGTTAGAAAATCCTTCTATGTGGCCCACCTAATCACAAAAGGGTTCGCATCCAGATCAAAAGAGGTCATTGTGCCCCTCTACTCATCACTCATCAGACCCATCATAGAGTACAATGCCCCATTTGGAATGTACCTTACAAGACACCTGCAACAGCTGGAAAGACCACAGAAGTACCTCACCAAGAGGATCACTGGCCTCAAACAGATGTCCTATGCAGCTCAACTGAAGAAACTCCAGCTGTACTTGGTTGCATACTGCCTACTCAGAGGTGATCTCTGCCTGACATACAAGGCCATGTCCAACCCAGAATTGATGGACATGCTCCACCTAAAGAAAACCATATCCCCTCGAGCCACACGCTCTAGGGATCTAAACCTCACCACAACAATAAATAGGACGTGCTGGAGGGATAGATTCCTGTCCCAGAGACTTCCCAAGCTTTGGAACAAGATTCCAATCTACATTAGGCAGAGCTCCTCACTAACACTCTTCAAGAGAAACCTTGATGAGTGGATGGGAAACAGAAAGTTTTCCCCGGGGATCACTTCAGTGGCTGTGCTGGACAGAGGCACAGGGAACTAATCTAAGGGGGCGGCGAAAGCCAACACATTCTGGCTAGGCTTATAAATGCCTTCGGGTAGATAGCCTAGTACCTACCTATGAACCTATTAACCTAAGAATGTAAAGCCTGCTGTTATGGCCCCTAACAAATGTCATATTGAATAAACAAAGCTCTATCCCAGGAACTAGATAGTAGTATTGCAGAAACAGTTATCTTATTGTACTACAAAATGATCACAAAAGCCACACATTTGATGGTTTCATACAGTAGCATAATTAATGCAGTTATGCTGAGGTTTAGTTAATTAGAATGTCTATTATCAGAATTTTAACAAAGGGGTCAGCCAACACATCACAAGTATATTGCCTTGTAATAGAAACACAGCCACAAGATACAACAGCAAGAATGTAGGTTTCCACAATGGTGTACTCATGTACAAATATAAATAACACAGATTGAATAAAATGAACTATTGTATGATATGCTGCAATGTGTACATGAAAAATTACAAACATATTATAAAACTGGTGCTTATTAACATTATTAAAACTTAAATCAATTATTCAAAAAACAAGCTTCTTTGATTAAATAAGTTGTTGGCCCCTGCATAGTAGACCATCAGCAGCCACTGTGGCCTGTGTTGATCTTGGATGCCCTGAGTCTGTCCTGACCCCTTGGACCTAACCCAATACTTGTTCCCATTGGCAGAAAAGAAGTCTGAAACATTCCAGTGCATCTTCCCATTCTATATATATATATATATATATATATATATATATATATATATATATATATATATATTTTTTTTTTTTGTTTTTGTTTTTATGACTTACCTTTACCCAAACATAGCAACCACAGTGCACTGTTGTAAAGCCATTAATGACTAAGATGTTAGTCAAAACATGCCTCAACTGCCAGAGTTTCCAATGCCAGACCTTGGGTTGGACTACAATGAAGTGAAATATATAGACTTAAAGAAAAAAAGCCCAGCAAGGAAGTTTCTACTAGCTAAAAGAAGTGGCTGCAATCTTTAAAAAACAACATGCAGGCTAGAGAGGCTAGTGATTAATGGTAATAAATAGATAAATGTTTCTGCATTTGTTATCTGTTATTTACATCTCACCGTTTTTCTTGAATTGATGGCATATATTTTTATTCTGTAATGCCACACTGAGTCATGATATTTGTATCTGTATTTGTGTGCTGTACGAAATAATAGGCTGTAAAGGCGTTTATCAAAAGCTTCTACTGAAACTTATAGAATATCAGTCTGTAAGACAGTTAATCAAAGAGCTTTACCACTGAAACTTCTGCTAGTATCATTTTGTTGTGCTTTTCCATGCTATGCATGGAAGTGGCTAATGTCTTGTTCAGTCCACTTACTAAGCAAAAATAAGCAAATAAAAAAAAAAACCTGCATTCTTCTCTTTCCTATACTGAGCTTTCATAGAACGGCATTCCAGCCATAGAACTCCACTGTGGTCTTTGACAGATGATCTGATAAATAAAGGCAAAATGTGATTTCCATTGTGACTCTTTGCAGAGCCAAAGAAAACTAATCCCCATAATATGATATTCTACTACCTGCTTTCTCCATCTTTAGGTACTAATTGGTTGAGCTAGTCTTAGTCCTTGACCCCACTGTGTTACTATGCTTGTTTATAGCATTATAACCTTCAGCCATCAGTAATTACTGGAAATGGATATGGAACTTGTGAGAGCTAAAGGTAACAGCTAGGGAACAGAGGTAGGGCTCACCATTTGATACAGAATATAAGTTATATGTCTTGCCAGGATAATGCTGTAGAGCTGATTGTTTATTCCCCTATCCATATGATATATTTAACTGTTTTGATGGAGCATGTACAATCCTTGAACTTCTTCAATGTGAAAAACTTAGTAATACAGCAGAATAAAACATCTGTAACCTTGGAAGCACTGAACCTCTTTTGCAAAGACAAACGCCATTAGCATTATCCATTCTCATCATAATTTGCTTGGTAATTTATGAATAATGTTTTGTTGAACTTCAAGTGAAGTATGAATTGATGGCCTCAGCAAATGTAAATATTTATTTTCATATTTATTTTATTATTTTATTTCAAATAACTATGTGTGTGTGTGTGTGTGTGTGTGTGTGTGTGTGTGTGTGTGTATGTCTCTCTCTCACTCTGTCTCAGACACACACACACACACACACACACACATATATATATATATATATATATATATATATATATATATATATACACACACACACACACACACATACATATATGTGTAATTAAAATTACCTAACCTAAACAGAAAGACTGAAACACAAAATATTGACAAAATTGAGCTTATCTTGGAGAGGGGTTTATGCTGTTTCCCCACTGCTGTGTCACCTTGAAGTTGGTATATATAGTAAGTAGGGGGTGTGGGTGGTACGGTGGGGGGGCACATTTCAATAGGTTTCTATGTGGTTATATTTTGTTATATTTTTCAATGTTTTGCAGACAGACATCAGAATTAGACAGGTTAGTATTCTGCAGTAGCAGGCCTTCTTCAGGCCAGACTCTGAGTACTATGAGCTATTCTAGAAGCCAAACAAGCAGAGCTTCCGTCTGCATGCATCTGTCCAAAGGAAGGTCACTAGTAGGTGTGCTGGCTGAAGAGGAAAGGATATGACAAAGACTAGCACTGCTGGATCTTTCCATACTAGAAATTAAAATGGATGGGGAATTATATGGGTGCCAAAATTATGTCATGCAGATGTGACAGAGAGAGTGTAAGCAGGAAGGGTGAGGTGGGGGAGGAGACAGCACAAGCTTCTGATTTCAGGGACTAACTACTCCCTCCATCTCCAAAAGCACTTATTTTTGGGAGTGTTGTGAACTGAAGAAATGAACAGTTAATGCGGGTAGCAAAGAGGGATCCAAGAAACCATTCAAGAGGGCATGAGATGTGTTGAAAGGCTAAGACGGATGATAGGGGTGGAGGGGCTGTAGAATTTTTAAGGCATTTAAATGGTAGACTAGATAGGCTTTGTATTTCCTTCTACCTGTAAGGAAATTTAATGTAATATATTTAAAGGTTCACTTTGACTACAGAAAGGTTTCATTCCTACCATCATTTTCCTTCAAGACATATTTACTCTTTTAGGTATTGTCATTGTTGCTAAGGATTTTTAGCCTTCCTATAATTTGCTACAGTGCCATTTCTTCTCAACATTAATAATGTTCAGCTCTATATACTTGTCTGTTTCTTAGCTATGTAGCAATTATTGTGTTGATAGAAGTTATATAGTACACGCAGGTATAGTTTTACATTTCTTAAATGAATTTGGTGAGAGAGATAGAGTGACCTGCAATACTGTAAGACACTGCAAAATGAATTCTGAAAGGTAATGGGAGAATGAGAAGGATAAAGACCTGACAAAGAGATAGAAGGAGGCCAGGGATAGGTGGGAAGACCGATAAATGCCTAACATGGAGCTGAAAGGAGAACAGGGATAGGTGGGAAGGCATTTATGCTACCACACAAGAAAGCTATAGCACCAAATCATAACCAAGGATACAGTTTTTATATTTTTTTGGATGAAATACCATACAGGTCCACATTACGGGCTGCCTAGAAAAATAAGCTGTTTTCATGTGGACTCTCTGAGCATTGTAGAAGTATGAGTTTTTTGTGGAATTTAGGCCCAGAACATTAATTTACCCTAACTTGTATTTCATCTCATATTTAATGCTTTATTCATTGTTCTATAATTAGAATTTGTTGTATGTTTGCTTATATATAGATGCACTAAAATATAATGAATCACAGTGATCAGAAATTACACTTGTAGCACAACTTTTAGATACACCATATCAGGCCAAATGGAAATATTCTGGGAATCCTCAGCTATGCTATTAATAATGAAACCACAGCCATACAAATTAGAATTTATAAATAACCCAATATTATGGATACTTAAAGATTACTTCACGTTACACAGCATACCCAAACATTCATTTAGCTACTTACACAACATACTAATGCATTTTAGAAACTTTATATTTAAACACACTAAGTACAAGAAACTTTTTTTTACAATTTTCCCGATAGCCTTTACTCAGGAATCATTACAATCCTCAGATATAGATAAAAAGACCTTGCTTTAACAAAAAGGTATTTTGTACTGGTTTCAACATATTACAGATGATAGGGTGAAGGATGTAGATCAGATAATAAATGAATATCAGTTAGACAACTCCCTATGGCTTAACATACAATCCCTCAGACTATTCTTACAAAATAAGATGAACTCGATCACTTCTGCTAATAAACAGGTCACTAGTATACTGCTAGATTTCTTTAACTCAGTTATTCAACATAAACAAACTTTTTCAGACAACATGGCATTTATATACAGACTTATCAGAGAAGAAACATATTGTTGTCCTGCTAATTTCTGGAACCATTTTTATACAGTTAATAACACACTTCCAAGGGATCTAGATAAAACAAATATATTAGAATCTGCAGGGAAAACAACACTTTCACTTAAATGAAAAATATATTCCTAGAGATTTTCATATAGATCTTTCTACACACCTCAGCTAATGAACAAAATTAATGGTAAACTAAATATTTGCAACAGATGTAAGTCTAACACAAACATTGACTGGAACCATATGTTTTATGACTGCCCTGCTTTAAGTGTATTTTGGGAAAACATTAAAGAACTCCTACAAGCAATATTCACAGATAATTTTATTTTGACCATATCATTAGTACTCTTCAATACACCCATACCTGGATGTGTGAAAAAAGTTAAACATTCCTTACTTTGGGCAATAATGGAAGCAGCCAGGAAAACTATAACAAGGAACTGGATATCTGAATTCCCTCCTCCCTATAATGATTTTAAGAAAATTCTAATGGAAGTTTGTCAATTGCAGACTGCAATTATGACATCTAGAACATCTAGAAAAACTTATAATTATCATATATGGGTTAATTTACATAATTTGTTGAAAATAGATTGACAATGATATCATATAAATCAAATTTCAACCTCTCTACGTGTTATATATATGGAATAATCAAATTCTAGGCAACTTAATGACATTCAGTGGATGTCTTTGTATATAGTTTTAGTAATTTCACTTTATTTGTTTAACATTGTAAATATCCTTACGTTAAAAGAACATGTAATTGTTTATATTTACTTCTTTAAAATCAATAACATTGTTTAAAAAAAAGAAATTATACTTGTGACGTTCTTAGCTATAGTCCCTCAAATTTCAGCTGATGAAAATGGAATTTCATTTTTTTAGTAATCATAAATTAGTGCCCCTGATCATAACATCAGTTTGTTTACAAGGCTATAGATTTTGTAGTAAATCCTGGAAAAACACAGATACACATTAATATAAATATGCACTTAATATATAAATCTCTGAGTATGTACTTAAATAAATACATAAAAGACAGTTCAACAGATGGAAGTTAGAAACAAAATGATATACTGTTAGTTTTGCAGTGATATCAGTCAATTAATTGCTTAAGTTGTCAATTAAACTGTTATTCACTAAAACACAGCTAAAGACCTGGTAGGTATTAAAACTCATACAAAGGAATTGCTCTTCACAAAAACTTTGTAGAATGAAGGTTATCTGCTATATTAGGGTCTCAATATTTAGTACAAAGGCATACAGTTGTAACTTGCTACAAGAATGAATTAAAAAATCTGACTAAAAAGAATGAGCATTTAAAAAATTCCACCATTTTAGTAGCATTCTTGTTTGTACGCTTCTTTTGCTTATAAATCGTAGGTCACTCATATGCATTCTGGAGAGACTGCTGCACAGATTAATACCTTGCTGTATTTTCACTTATTTAGACTGAGATTTACAGACATCAGTGCCGCTTCGATCTCTCCAGGGTGCCAGCTTTCTTGCTTGGAAAGCAGCAGGAGTTTTGACGGCTTTTGAATTACTGTTAAATCACATATTTTTAAATGAAAAACTTGTTGATAAAATCTCTTTTCTCAGATCTTGAACAATTATTAAAGCACATACATTAGTTTAATCATAGAAAGGTCTGCACTTCTTAAGACATGCGTCAAAACACAATTTGTAATGCCTCCCTGAGATGTCCTTGTTATATTTTATTAGCAGTAATTTTAGGGAAAATGTAGTATTGTCTTGGATTAGATATTCACCAGTTATGAATTACACAATTTTGTTATTGACTGCATGTGAATTTAATTTAATTCTTATTTAAACAAATTGAATACTACTATAGCTAACTAAAAGTCATCTCTTAAAAATAGACACGGTCTAATTGGGTTACTGTAATTCAATAACTGTTTAAAAAATATGCTACTTCTGGCACTGACTCATACATTTATTATTCAACATTTGGTCCTGGAAGGAATCTCTGAAGAAATAATATGTCTTTACAAACCTTTTTGTGTTCTTCCATTTCTTGTTTATATCAGGTTTCTGTTACCAGCATCCTTCTTGACTCATTCACTCTGCTTGTCGATGTCATCAGTTTATGTCCTTGATATCATTTGTGAGGTGAGTCCCACTCATCAGGGCAGATATCTTCTGACATCCATCTAATAGAGTGACCAGTGAGGATGTTTGAGAGCAGAGGGCACATGACCACTGCCTTTGCATGGTTGATTGCTGGGAAGATTAGTTTTTGTGGCCTACATACATATACTTAGCAAGCTATGATGTGCATATATCTCTGTGCACTTTGAATAAGTCCATATGAATGGATTCTCCAAACTTAGACATCTTAGCAAGACTAGCACCTGGCATCTATCAATGTATTTCTCATGCATTTACAGACATTGATTTATTTATTTATTTATTTTACCTATTTATTAATCAGGTAAGCCAACTAGACCCAATAGTCCATTTTCAGGGATGACCCTTAAACACAATCTGATTAAGTGACTTGCTCAGAGTTGGGCAGTATGCACGTGTAGGTGGAAGGAACCAAACCCTGTTTACTTTTATATAAACATGACAACAGGTTTATTGCCCTGACTTTTCAAAATATACTACAAATAAAAAAGCCTTGCAAATGACAGTTATGCTGAATAATTTAATGGGACTACAGAAATGAACAGCCTGCCCAACAAAGCTCATCACCGCATAGCCGTTAATACAACTTAACTAGTTAGAACTCACAAACCTCATTTCCTACTCACAACCTGCGATAGCTCACAAAACACAGTGTAATCCAACTAAAACTCCAGATGTCTCAACTCTTGACATGACATTTTCTCAAAAGAAATTGGAGTTCCAAACCTCTCTATCCATCTGAAACACACAAAGCCCACAACTCTCATGGACATGCTATCTTCTCTGTTAGTGTGTCTAAACTATAAAATAATATATTACTATCTATTAAACAATCTGCCAGTTTCAACATATTTAAAACCACTCTGACAACTTATCTAAACAAATCTATTCTTGGCTAAGTACCTACCACACACATCCAGAACTCCCCCTGATACTGATACATTTCTATAGCTTGACAATTAACTATCTAATCTGCTCACAATACTGCAGGTAAAAAAACACAAATTTGCTCCATGCATACCACACACCAAAGGCATACTCTGCATTTTCCTTATTGATAGACATTTCAGAATTCTCAAAAAGATTTAGTATGAGATTCATTGCTTCTGCTTTAAGTAGAAGCTTACCCTCAAGGTTAAATAACACACTACAAGATTATAGAATTCCTTTCTACCATCCTAGTAGGACACAGAATTCCTTTCTTCCACCCCAGAAGGACACAACATTCCATTCTACCACTAAAATGTTAATAACTGACCTATATAGCTTCTCAGTCTCTCTTATGTTTAGATTACTTGATTGATGGCTTGATAATATTTGACTTTGTTAGCACTGTCTTTACAATGATATATCATGTTGCATATATGCATAAATCAACAAAGATCTTCTTTTTGCAAAAATCTTTATGCTACTTTATATCTGCATAGTTTATTTTTATGTTACTTTATACTAATGTGTGCGCTGAAATGCATCTTTTTTGAATGGAGCTTTTCTCCCCAGGCTTCCACTGAAAAATGGTTGCATACCCAGTCAGACTTTAATGGTAAATAAAAACAATCAATCAATCAGCAATCAATAGCTGTTTTAATTGTAAGATAAGTTATCTATTTTGAGGTTCCCATCACCAAAAATAGACAGTGAGGAGGCTGTCTTGCTTATATCTTGTAAGATTGCTTCTTTGTCGTATTTAAACTTCAAGGCATACTTCTCTTGCATAACAAAACAGAATGCAAACTTTACTCTTTCTATACCCTCTGTGATTCTTTCTACAAATGCATTTCATAGTATAAAAACAAACAAGAAGAGCATTAAATCAAATTATCAGTTTCTTCAAAGTATAAGGATCTCTGCGTAATAAAAACATCCATATTATGTATATTGCATCTTGTCACAGTCTAAATCTTCTGTCAGTCCCTCCTAATACACTTGGCGATGTCATAAATCATTGAAGGGTGGCTAGAAAACTGACAGATTCCTGAACATAACTCCCTGATTGTAGAATTACTTAAAAATGAACACACATCTGTTCATGTACACACAAGACCAAAGCTCCATACAGGGAACTCTACAGTTGATTGAAAGCCTAATTGTCAGTACGTTATTGATAAGATGTGGTTTACAAATTATTATACTGCATTTCAGAGAATTGGACTCAATGAATTATAGGGCTGCTACAGTAATGGATCCATCTTTCTCATCCTTTATGACCTGCATTATTGTCAGCCAGTACCCCACACTTCCAAATGGCAGCATAAGCAAGGTTAACATCCTAGTTTTTGGATGCAGATTACTATACTATGCGCTCTTATAGATGATGTGTTAAATAAGCTACTCACCCATTATATCATCATCATCACAGTAATAATCATCATTAAATCCCTTGTTCTCATTTTTACATGGGTGTTGGGTTAACTGTTGCCACCTCTCTTGATTCAGCGTCGCCCTCCTCCCTTCTCTCATACAATCCATTCATCTCTTGTTTGACTGTCCTTGCATCCTCTTGCCTTCTTCTAGTTTCCTTCTAAATTTACTTCCCAAATTATTTTCTGCTTTCCTGAACATGTCCAGATCATTGTAATCTGTTCTCTGTGACCTATTCTACCATTAGGGATACTTTGTTTTCCACTCTGATATCCTTTTCTCTTTATCTGGACTACAGTGCACCTCTTATTACCCATCTCAGGCAATCCATCACCATCACTTCTAGCTGCCCAGCTGCTCTGCTTCACTGCCCAGGTTTCTGTGCCTTACATGAATATTAGTCACACCAATGTTTTGTTTGCACACCTTACTATTCAGCGTATTTGGCATTCTTCTGTAATACATCACTGGGTACCAATTAGTTGTAATACCTCTGATTCTAGCTTCTCTTCTCCTCAACCACCCTTCCCAGATACCTGAATCTGTTAACCTCTTCCGTTATTCCCTCTTATCTCAATGTGCAGCTTCTTCTGATTTCCCCAATTCGCTGCCATGACCACTAATTTGTCTGTACACGGTTTCATTCTGAGTGCCTTCAGCTTTGCATTCCAGTCCTCAAGACATTTGCTTAAGTTCCTGTTCAAGTCTGGATGTAGTACCACATCATTTCCATATAGCAGCTTTGCTGATATGTTCCTCTGATCTGTTTGCTGATGTAGTCCATCAACAGTATGAAAAGTGGACTTAGAGCTGAGCTGTAACGCACCCCCCCCCCCCGAAACCCCTCTGTGAGTCTTAACATTAATACTTGTGGCACTGGATCCCTGCACATAGCCTACACTGATTCTACTAATGTCTTCAGGACTTGAACCCATCACAACACTGCCCAAATCAGCCTTCTTGGGACCATGTCATATGTTTTCTTCCAGTCTAGGAAAAACAAGTTGAACTCTTTCCTCATCTCCTGCTTCTACTCCTAGATCTGCCCCACTGTAAATGTCAGGTCAGTTGTACTGCACTCTTACCTGAATCCAAACTGTACCTATCTCAAACTACTTTCTAATACCTTGTAGATTTGTTTATCAGTCACCTTGTTCAGCACTTTCATGCATTGTGACAACACTTTGATACTTCTGTACTATTGGTAGCTCCCTTTGTTTTCATACAGTGGCACTAAAATACCTATTTTCCAGTTATTTGGGATACCCCTGTCTTCCTATACTGGGATGAGTACCTTCAGGAGACATTTGCCCCCATACCTCTCAACCTCTTTGTATAAGACATCTTGGCAAAGCCATAAATAATTGGGGGACAAAGGACAAAAAATGTAGACATTTTTTTAAATAGTGTTGTTATAAACTTAAAACGCAGATAGAATAACATGTTTTGCATTACCATTACATTTCTGAAGAGTATGACGTTTGAAACTCAAGTGTCTGTCATTATTTTCTGACTTCATTCCTCAATGATATCCCAGAAAATGAAATGTTTTATGAGGAAGTAGCCACAAATATCAGGTAAAAATCTGGACAGTTGAGATGTATGTTTGTCCATAACACACCCAATAATCTTGATCAAATTTGCTGTGATTTTATCTGAGCCTGCAACTTTCCCCTAACTTCATTTTCCTTGGTACACTATGTACTTCTTCTAGTCTGGGTTCTCATCTTTCTTTCATTGTAGGGCTGGCATTTGACAGTGCAGCTTCTGTGGGCTTTTCTTCATTAAAAGCATTTGTAAGCACTTCTCCCATCTACCCTTGATGGCCTTTGAATTGGTTATCAGATTGTTGCTGACATACCTTATGAATGGTGTCTGCTGATTAACTCTTTTTTTTAACCTTTTTGCCATTGTCTTGTAACCAGGTGGAACTCCTTTTATGCCATATTCTGAATCACTTTCCAGAAGCTGGGAGAGATTCTCTGATGCATTTTTCTTTGCCATTGCATTGCTCTCTTAGCTTCTTTGTTAGTTAGCCAATATTATTTCTTAGCTTGGTCTGTCTTTTGTATCTCACACTGCTTTTTAGACTCTTATTTTTTATTTTATACCTCTTTGGACTTCAGTATTCCACTGCCAACACTCCAGTTGTACACATGCCTTGACAGCATATCTATTTTATTGCCCAGAGGCAGTGGAGGCTGTTGAAGACTGGGGGGGGGGGGTAGGCAGAGGGTGACAGAGGCACTTAGTGATCTAAAAAGGGCAATTTTTTAAAACTATTTACTACCACAACATAGGTTCACTTGGAGGACATTTTAAGCTTAGCCAATTTCCATTTTGGTGCTTCAATGAACATTTCCTGATTGGTCTTACCTATCCCATGACTGATAATTGTATATTAGCCCTAATGAGAATAAATGTGATCACACTCTAGATAATTTGAGGGGACCCATATAAGGGATGCAGCATTTAGGAACTGCCTCTATCCATTTGTGGTATGAGGGGTAATCATGGAGTACATTTTCTATTACCCATCCTTAGATCCAAGTTGCATTTGAATATGGACAGGGATGAACTTTGTTTTACTTGAATGGATAGTCTGTTCTGGATATATATCCATCTCTCCACAACATTCAGTTTAGATACCTGGACTGAATATTTCTGATGCCATTTGACTTGCTGATGTTCAGTAGGTCCATCTGTATTAGGTCAGAGGATGCCCTATATGCCAGACATGTCACCTCTAAGTACTCTGTAGGATACTGAGTATAGTGATAAATCTTTGAGGTGGTCCATGCAAGACCTACTGTTTAGCACTTTTATCCTTTTAGTAAGGTATCTCTGTGGGTATTCCAATTGTTGCATGGGTCTGGACAGATACATACCAAAGTGGGCATTATACAAAATGATTGACCTAAAGAGGGCTTTGTAAAGAAGGACAATAACATCTCTAGATCTAGTCACAATCAATTTGTTTATAAGCTGTGCAATATATAGAAAGACTTTCTTATGACTCTGGGCACACGTTGGTCAAAAGTTAGGTCACTGTACGCACAAGTTCCCAAATATCAAACAACTGGGTCAGTTTTCAGGGGGCCTTGTCAGTTTGTCAGTTCCCTGGAGAAGATGACTTACCAAAGGATACTGTAATGTATTTCTTGGAGTTTAGTTTCAATCCATGATTCTGGTGATGGTTAAGTCATTTGGGGATTCAATAACTGCTCCTAGCTTGCAGTTATTTCAAACATAGTTGGCCAAAGCCCTTTGGTATTTCCTTTTACTTTTGAGATGTATATGCCAAACAGAAAAACTCTCAGCACTGAACCCTAACCCTGGAGGACACCATTGGTGACTGGTCTCTTCCCCTATTTTGATCTCCTGCATCCTGTGAGCAAGCATACATGTATACTTTCTTTTATTCACCTTCTTGATTGTAGTAATCTGATTGTATTAAATTATATTCCTTGTATAATACAGCCCCACTTGTTAGAATGTGTTTTAAATTTGCAGTTTGGAACAGTCTTCTAGTGAGCAATGAAACAAATGTATGAACCAATAATGACAAAACTACCCATTTCAGAAAATTTCAACCATAAAAGGCCACTCAAATTTCTGTCATTATAATCCACCAATATCAGTAAATATGCAAAATCTCTGCAGAAGTAAGTCATCTAAACAATTCCACATTAAAGGGATCTGTAACTAATGAAGAGGTTGCTGCTAGAAAACAACTTTATATTTCATTGTTTCATCTACAATTAAAGTGCCTGTTGCCCTTGAAGAATAAATTGCCTATGCTACATTAAAAAAATGATATGCTAGTAATTTTGCAACGGGGAATGGATGTCAAACTGATAAAGGGTTCATAGTTACTAAGTAACTCCTCCAAAGGAGGACATTCATAGGACTGCAGCATCCATTCCCATTAAACTACAAACCAGTTCAGTATCAGCGATCCATCTGCATACTGTGGGAGTAGAACCCACAGTCTTCTGCATCAAAAGCAAGTATACTACCTGTTATACTACAAATAATGCAAACAGCGTAGCATAAGTAGCATTAAACTTCTCTTCTCCTGAAGCTCTCAGCTCCTTGTAAAATCCACTTGACGATCAACTAAATCTCTCAACTTCGCAGTACCAGAAATCTGGAAAAAGCCAAAATGTATTTGGGGGGCAAAGGCCAAAAACCAGGGACACATTTTAAATACTGATTGTATAATCTTAGAAAGTTGCTAAAATAAAGTGTTTTGTGTTACCATGTGCTTCCTGAAAGATAGGAGGACTGAAACTTAAAGAGCTATCATTATTTAGTGAATTCAGTTCTCATTGATTTGCCAGAAAAACACAAATTTTAAGAGGAACAGACCAAAAGTATGAGCCAAATATTCTGTGAAAATCTGGACAGTGGAAAGCTATGGACTCAACCCCCTGAATCACAAGTGGTGGTATGGGTAGAGAATTCAGGCTCTTGTTTGAGCCTGAGTAACTGGGGCATTTTACACACACACACACACACACACACACACACACACACACACACACACACACACACACACACACATGGGAGCAGCATAACTTCTGCAAATAAAAGAACAAAACTCTCCTTACTGGCATGGCTCTGGCAGTACCAATGGAACAGTGGCAGCATAAGTCCTGTAACACAGAGCAATAAGAGAACAATAACAGCTAGTTTAGTTAGTCGTCTGCATGTGAATCCACGTTAGAGTGAAAACTCCACTTCATTAATTTTTCCTGACAGGTCTTGCGGCTGTAAAAGTGCAGGGGGAGGCTCCTGCTCCCCCCTGGCTCTATGATTCTGGCAGCCATGTTATTGTCGTCACACAAGGTGTTTTGCAATGTTGGGATTCTTCTTCAGCTTCACCTATTTAGCCCTTTTTTTCGGACTCTTTTATGTATGCTTTCACACTTTCAACTTCAGGTCTTTAGATAGTATCTGTTGACTTTAAAGTCCTTTCTGACTACTGCTTAAAGATGATTGTAGCTAAAACTGGTTTATGCTGGCAACTGACTGTTTTACTATGGATTACTTGCAGTCTGTGTTTTGACCCCAATTCTCTTTCCTTACTAGGAGGAAGTCCACTTGAGTTTCATGTTAACCACTTTTGTATGTGATCTTATGATCATCTTTCTTGTCAAACTAGGTGCTGGCCATAATTAAGCCATTTGCCAAACAGAAGTCTAAAATGGTCTTTCCTTCATTATTGCCTTAACCATGTAGACCCAAGCACTCCTCATATCCTGTTCTGTCCATCCCAGTATGAGTATTGAGGTTCCTCTTTATCAAGACCAACTAATTTTGCATTGCTTTATCAAGGAGGTCAATTAACTGATGCCTAAATGCTCTCTTATTTTCATTATCCCAGCCCTGCTGTGGAGCACAATCTGAGACAGTGAAGGCTGCTTGTTTTTAAACAGGAGCCTGATCATTCTGATGACATCCCTCACTGTTTCAGAAGGATCATTCTCATACAGTTCCTTCACCATTTCTAATCTGTCATCCCCCTGTGTAGTAGCCTCTGAATCCCAGGCCAAGAGATTTTGCTGCACTGTCCTTCCAGCTCACATCCCCCATTTTATAGCCTTAAAATAAGTTTGCTATGTAAAGACTGTAATCTTATTTAGATATACTCTGTTTAATTTCTCCAAGTGTTTTGGGTTTCTAATACCATGATGGAATGGATTACATTCCTAAGTTGGGACATGATTAGATTTCATGAAATTAGTGTTATTTCAGTCTTTGACTTTAGCCAAAAGTGCTCTCTCGTCACCCACAATATATCCAAAATTGCCCCCTTCTGTAATTCATACAGACTTACATGTACTGGTTGCATATTTAAGTACAATTGCAAATATTTTTTATTGGTCATGTTGCTCCTGCTACAGGTGGAATTGTTTGATGAATCCTCAATGTTTTAACAGAAAATCCAAAATTTTATGAGGGACAGGGAAAACATCTGAGGCAAAATCAGGGACTTTATACAAAGTTCTGGACAGCTGAGAGGCATGGTTGAAAGTTCTTGGACTTGTAGTATTAAGACTCAAACTTCTGATGGATCACCGCTGAGTAGTTTTTCTGTTGAACAGGTCTTTATGTAGATTTTTAAGAATGGACTGTCATGTGGGTGACTTTCCACTGTTGTACAGTAATTTTTGATGTTTTTAGTGTGAAATAGTATAAAAAATGAATATTTTTAATAAAATGCGCTGCAAAGATATGGCACATTTGCTATGTAAATGAAACTGCTGAATTCAAGTTTAAACAGTTCATAACTGTAACAATATAGAATATCACTCAGTTAATTAATATAGATGTATAATGTGTACGCTTTGCTAATGACCGTGTTTTAATTTATATATATATATATATATATATATATATATATATATATAATAATTATTAGAAATTTCCTTGCATTATTACTATTTTCTGTCATTTATGTTTTTATTTCAGGGTGGTACAATGGCAGAGTGAATAGCATTGCCATCTCACAGCAAAAGACTTTCCAGTTTGGTTCTCAGGTGGGATTCCTTCTGTGTGGGGTCTTCATGTCTCCCCACCTTTTACTTAGTTTTCTAGTCTGATTTTCTAGTCTCTGTAAACCTGCCCAGGTTATCAGAAGGATGACTGGTAATCTGTCACAGTAGTGAGTGGGTGAGTATTTGTGTTCTGCAATAGACTGGCTTCCTATCCAGAACAAGCTTCATGGATCTGCACTCATTGGCTGCTAGGATAGATTCCATCATCACCGTGACTTTGTAAAAGATATATCATGTAGATGTGCATACAGTATATAAATGAGTCAGAATGTACATTCTGAGCTAGACCAGTGCATTGCCTGGAGCAAGCTTCACAACTGTACTCCCGTTGCCTGCCAGGATAGGCTCTATCATCCCCATATCTTTGTAAAGGATAAAGCATGTAGATGGGCATTACTTGCAGTCTCTGTTTTGAAACTGCTCCCATTGGCTCCCCGGATAGGCTTTGACATTCCTTTAACCCTGTAAAGGACAAAGCAGTTATCAACATATGTTTGGCTATATAGATATGTTTATTGCAACTAAGTTAATTTATTTATTATAGTAATATATGTCCAAAAGTTACTTTGCCTAGTAGTATTGCACAAAAGATAAATGTCATGGATTTCATCATGCAGTCTTGTGTTTGATTCCTTCACTCTCCATATGGCAACTGTAGGATTCTGAACAAGTCATTTACCACACAATGTGCTACTTTTTTACCCATGGAAAAATGCACTTGTGTCCAGTAGTTTTATCTATTTAACAGTAAATAAATGTATTCAACTGGGTCTTTTCCTTGGTTGTACTTACAACTGTTTCATGTATGGTACCTATCTAATGAGCATATGCAAATGAACAAAAGGTGATATTTGACATTTATATATTTTTCACCTCACTGGATCCATTTTAAAGTATTTCTAGGAGTTTCAATGGCTCACGTTTTAATCACTTTTGTTCAATCATTAGGCATTCAGTGAAAGTTTTTCTCAGTGTGTGTGTGTGTGTGTGTATAATTTTACAATGTATCCATATTTATATGAGGAAAAATCTGCATTGAGCTTTTAGATGTAATTGTATTTTCACAATATGTTTGTCTTTTTGGCTTTTCCCAGTCAGGGGTCGCCACAGCGGAACTCTGGTCGGCTAATGATTGGCAGTAGATTTTTATGGTGCCAAGTTGCCAGCCTGACGCCCAACCTTCAGCAAAGGCACGCCCATTCACGCATGTCTTTCGGAGGCCACTTGACCGTGGGGAGGACATGCAGACTCTACACAGAAGGCACTCCAGCCGAGAATCAAACAGGAGAACCTCTTGCTGTGAGGCAACAATGCTACCACTGTACCACCACAGCTTTCAGAATAATCAAGCTCCTATAACTCTGGGAACAGTCCTAACATGGGTCCAGAAGTGGGGCTGGGGCATGTATGTGCGTGCTCGCACACACCCACACACACATCCACACACACACACTAAAATCGAAACTCCCAAATGTCAACATTTATGTTGACACTGTGTTTGTCTATGTAGATAATTGACAGGAGTGCATGATCGACAGTCTCTGGGGTTGGGAATAGTGTAATCTCAGAGTTAATATATGTAATTACTAGGGGTGTAGGAAGTACAACCCCAATGTTTTTGTCTTTTTTTTTTTTTTTTACTTTTACTTTGCATGTGAGAGGATTTTCCTTTGTTGACATTTCCATTGTCTATGATTAGGTGTTTATATTATAGTCCCTATAGTCAATACAGCCATATATATATATATATATATATATATATATATATATATATATATATATATATATATATACACATATATAAAATTATGGTTCATTTGATCTAAAGCACATTGAATTGAAAAATAATAAAAAACAGTAGCAAATTTGATCTGAAACAAATTTCATTGAAACCGCAAAACATCGAAATCCATTTCACTGAAAACCTAACACATCCTTTATATATATATATATATATATATATATATATATATATATATATATATATATATACCCTTGCAGCCCCTAACTTACACATGCATAACCACTGAGAAAATAGAATATTCCTGACAGACTGAATCACTGCTGGTGCATGTATACCACTTCTAGACAAGGAGGTACAGATCAATACTACTTTGCATTACAGTTAAGCCAAAACCCACTTATTTGCATGTGTATAACAGGAGTTATGCACGGTTGTTATGGTTTGATCATGAGGGCCTTAAAAGCCTAACTGTGGTATCCAAATGCGACCCACACATTTAATTTATATTTGATTTATAGGGGATGATTTACAGACTGCCTCTGTCCATTAGAAACATAGGAGCCAGACCAGAGGTGAATTTCTGATTACCCATTCAGTGGTCTAAGATGTGCTTAAGAATGTATAGGGAGAACTCTGCATCACATGAATGTAGAGCCTGTTCTAGAGAAGTGGAATTCTCTGAAAGTGTGGCTCATTCCCATACTGGGAGTCAAACTTGAGCCACCTTGGTGAAAACCAGGAATCCTAACTACTAGACCATATGAGTCATCCAAATAGCAATAAACCATCTCTTTCAGTATTGGAATTATGTAGTTCATAGGTTACTACTAGGCTGACTGCCCTTGTGGGTCATTTTAAGCCTACCAATTACCCCATGTAAGTATCAAACTCTGCACCTTGTGTCTGTAAGGCAAACATCTTAACTGTTATGCCATCCACTGAAAAGAATAGTTTGAGCCCTTAGGCCTCAAACTCATGTACCTGTTTTCTGGAGTCTCATGCTCTTCCACTGTACCATGGAGAATTTTATGTTTAATGGACTGCCACATGGTTTTGCAGTCCATTTAAGTCTGTGGTTATCCTTTATTTTATGTAAAAATTGTAAAAATTATAGTTTAATTTTGTGGGGGGGGGGTTTGTAAAACTTTTTAGGAAACTGTGTTTATGGGTTGGAGTAAGTGTCATGGTAATAGCCAGTTCCCTTTTAAGGCTAACATTTCTCTGGATCAACAATATTTGTGGGAGTAATTAACCTCTGGCCTTTCTTATTCCTCTATTATTCCTCTATGAAGGTTCATTTGTTGACTATTTTGGCATGTCTGCCCATGGATCCCCTTTTCAATATATTCCTATATTAACATTTTTGGAAGGGGTGCTGCATACAAATTATAGGTTCATAGGTAAGTACTAGGCTATTGGCCCTAGGGCCTATATAAGCCTAGCCATGAGGTACCCTGGCTTTCACCATCAAAGAAAATAATTTTCCTGTGCCACTGTCAAGCAGAGCCACAGAAGTGATCCCCGGGGTGAATTTCCTATCTCCCATCCAGTCATCAAGATTTTTCTTGGAGAGTGCTAATGAGGAGCTTTGTTTGATATAGATAGGTAGTTTGATCCAGAGTATGGGAAGTCTCTGGGACAGGAATCTATCCCTCCAGCATGTTCTGTTTATTGTGGTGACAAGGTTTAGGTCCCTAGAGCGTGTAGCTCAGAGGGATTGGGATTTCTTTAAGTGGAGCATGTCTAAAAGCTCTGGGCTTGATATAACTTTGTATGTTAGGCAGAAATCACCTCTGAGTAGGCGATATGCGATGGAGTAAAGCTGCAGTTTTTTGAGACAGTCAGCATAGGGCATCTGTTTGAGGCTGGTAATCCTCTTTCTGAGGTATTTCTGTGGCCTTTCCAGTTGTTGTAGATGTCTTGTGAGGTACATACCAAAAGGGACACTGTACTCTATAATGGGTCTAATGAGTGACGAGTAGAGGGGAACAATTACCTCTTTTTTCCTGGATGAGAAACCTTTTGTGATGAAGTGTGCCATGTAGAAGGATTTCCTGACTACTGTGGTGATGTGATTATCAAAGGAGAGACTACTGCCACCTGTGTCCCAAGGTCTCTTATCACACTTTTGGTGTTAAGTAGACTACAGCCTATGTGGTAGTTCATGGGTACAGAGTTTTTACCAAGAGGGATGACAATGTACTTTTTGGCATTGAGCTTGAGGCCATGGCTTTGACACCAGGCATCTGTCTCAGCGAGGCCCTTTTGTAGGATGTCCACATCTTTTGGAGTTTTGATTATGGCTCTTAGTTTGCAGTCATCTGCAAACTTTGTTAGCCAAAGACCTTCTGTGTTAGCCTGTACTTCAGAGAAGTAGATACCAAACAGGAGAGGATCCATAACTGAACCCTGTGGTACTCCACTTGTCACTGGTCTGAAGTTGGATTTGGAGTCTTCTACTTCCACAGTGCAGGTTCTGGCAGTGAGCCAGTTGGCAACCCATATTGTGACATAGGGATTTATACCTAGTTTAGTGAGTTTATCTATAATTCCAAAGTGTGGGATGGTGTTGAAAGCCTTGTCGAGATCTAGATAGGCTGTGTGAACCACCTTACCCTCATCTACGGCTTTGCTGATCACTTCAAAGAAGTTTATCAGGTTTAGGAGACATGATCTGCCTTTTACAAACCCGAACTGGGTGGGGTCCAGAGTTTGGAGATTACTAATGTCATTGCTTATAAGTTCCATGATGATACGGTCCATAGCCTTGCAGACCAGGCTCGTCAGGCTAATGGGGTGGTAGTTTCTGTGTTCCATGGTGGCTCCCCCTTTGTGGAATGGGATAACCATCACTGTGCACCATTCAGTGGAAACATAGCCTGAAGTGAGGCTCTGATTGAACATGATACTTGGGTGGGGTGCCAGTTCATTCTGTAGTTCATGTACAACACAGCCTGGGATGTTGTCAGGTCCCATGGATGCTGTGTTCTTGGCTTTGGAGAGTGTGTTTTTTACCTGTGCAGCCGTGATTACAGGAACTTTGCATTCTTCCAGTATAGAGATGGGCCCTTTAGGAGATGAGAGGGGGGTAAAGTTAGCACTGAACCTAATTGCCAGGATGTTGACAATATCGTTTGGTTGTGTATATTTAGTGCCATTGTGCTGTAACTCAGATCGGATCTGAGTGTTGCTATTGAGATTCTTGACATAGCTATAGAATGCTTTGTGGTTGTCTTTAGAGTCAGTGGCGATTTTGTTTTCCTAACTAGCTTTGGATGATTTACTGAGGGATCTCAGCTTCTTACTGAGGCTGACCAGGGAGTTCCTCCAATCATGGGATTTTACTCTTTTTTTGCAACAGTTTCTTTCTTCTGTTGTAGAGTTTATTTATGACAGAGGACCACCAGATTGGCTTCCTTTTTTTGGAGGATAGCATCTTGGTTCTGTTAGGGATTGCACGATCCATGCACTTGTGTAAGTGCTTATAAAGTGCATTTGTGTATGATTCAGCAGTTATACCTCTATTGTCTGTCAGCATGGGTGTCGTGAAGTTTGCCACTTCTGTCTAAAGAAGCGTGAAGTTGGCTTTTGAGAAATTTTTTACGGTGGTATTAGGGACATTACCTTTGTTTTGGAAAAGTGAAAAGTTAACTCTTGCTTCATTTGAACCAGATCTTCACGCTGATTTCAGGTTGTAACATGGAAAACAGTTTTGTTGATTGCTCTGACTTCTGCAAGAAAATTATCTGAGTTACAAACTCTCATAGTGGGTCAGTCTTATTTAATTTTGTGGATATTCACAGACAACTCAGATATTATCTTGACAACACTAGATCCAGAAGAAACTCTTATCAATTATTTATTTCCTATGAAGGAAAGAAAAAAAGACAATATGTGTCAAAGCAGACTAATTCTAGATGTTTGTCCAAAGCTGTTTCCAAATAGGTCTATTCCAGGCAGGTACACTGAACTAGTGACTTGGCTTCATCATTGACTTTTAGGAAAGGAGTGATTCTAGAGGTATTCTAGAAGCAGCACACTGAACTAGTGACTTGGCTTCATCATTGACCTTTAGGAAAGGAGTGATTCTAGAGGTATTCTAGAAGCAGCAACATGGCCCTATGTACATACTTTTAAAAACACTACAAACTAGATTCTTTTTCCAGGTGTAGAGCAAGCTTTGCTAGAGCCATTCTCCATGGGCAACTGGAAACTCAACCTTCCTCCTCCCAGTTTGTGCAATTTATGGTATTCTAAATCCATATAATTAAGGCTAGTTCAGAAGTGATCAAATAATGAACATAATACAATTTTTTAAGAAAAAAGTACCACAGCAGTAGATGTGTGAATAATCACTGCTGTGGAAACCATTCCCAGCCTCACTCCCCTTGTATTTAGGAATGTTTTTTGTTGCTAGGATGTGCACATTGAATTTGATTTACCTACTATTGTCCTCTTTCAGGGCTGCAACCTGACACTTACAGTTGGCATGAAAGCTCTGCTCAAGCTGTCAGTGGTGTGGGTATGGAGAAGGTGCCCTTAAGTTTTGAAAGCTGGTCAGGTGTTATATCATGTGCAGGATATATTCCATATAGATAAGGCTATGCAGCAGGGATCAGATATCTAATGTTGTGGTAAGTTTACTTATACAACTGCACTTCATCACATTCCAGAGGCTGTTCAGTCAATGGGATTCTATTGATTAGCCGTCAAAGATTGATTTGAGTGTGTGTGTTTATATATATATATATATATATATATATGTATATATATGTATATATATATATATATATATATATATGTGTGTGTGTTTATATATATATATATATATATATATATATATATATATATATATATATATATAGATAGATAGATATAGATATTTATGCTGATGTTGATAAGAAGAAGAAGGTCAGGTTTAAATGCAAGTGGGGAAACATTCCTCTGAATTTAGTGCTACTGAATCTAATATTTCGGATTTTTCCTCTAATACTGATACAGAAACTGATTTGAGTGATGTGACTGATGCTAATTCACCAAACAGTAAAAGATCGAATGTATCTAAGAGTCCTTTAGCAAGTAGAAAACATAGACAAACAAGTAGAGCTGCTGTTCAGGACAAGACGTAAAGTCTGAAAATGATTTAATTGTTAATTTATCTTTGCATAATTTGTTGGGTGATGAAATAGACGTTTTAAATAAAAGTCTGAATTTTGTTCCCTCATTTTATGTTTCACAATATTCTACTGCTATGGACATTAAAACATTTTTGTACTCTCAATCTTAAGCATTTTTATTGTCAAAAACAAAATGAAATGACTGAATTTGGTGTGTTGTTTTGTTTTAAGAAATTAAGTTCCAGCCCCCTTATCATCCTAACATAAAATGTTTCGAGCAATATGTGCTTTGTAAGTTATATAATAATCAAGCCAAAATATTTAGGAATTATGGCCGTAATGAGAGTAAACAACAAGAGGTTGCTCTTAGTAATTTGGCTAAAATGAACAGACTGTAAGTTGTTAAAGCTCATAACGGTGGGACTATTGTTGTTTGGGATTCTAGTCACTATGAAAAGGAGGTCATGAGACAATTAAGTGATGGCATTTCTTATTATAAATTGCCTTTTGATCCCACTGCTGCATTTTAAACGATTTAATGGTAGCTTTCTGCTAGATGCTAAAGAATGGGTCTTATTTCAGAATTCCTGTATTTTCAGTTTATACTGGATACTCCAAGATTGCAGAGATTTTACATCTTAAGGAAGATTCATAAGTCTATTGATAATCCATCTGGGCTAGCAATAGTTTTTGGGTGTAGCTCATTAATTGAATCATTGTCTGTATATCTTAAAAGTCACCTTATGCCATTATTACAGCTGGGTAGGGCACATTTGAAGGATACTACAGAATTTGTAAAGCTTATGGCTGATGTGCCGGGTCAGAGCAGTGCGTACATGCGTACGATGGATATACAGTCCTTGTGCACCAGTATTCTACATGCAGTCAGGTATTGGTTACATCATTCTCAGTTGTATTCTGATCAACACTGGGAATGTTTGTTGAAGCTGCTGGGCATGGTGCTGGAACCATGGATGCACGCTGGTTTTTTTGCAGGGAGGTGCAAACCCAGAGGCCAGAACTCCAGAGTATATCTGTTTATGTGTGGATAACCAACAACTCCTGCTGTATTCCACACTGTAGTACAGAAACTGATGGCGTCTCTGTGGATTTATAGTATTATGAAATAAGACCTCAACGGAACTGTAATATTGAACTCATGCCAGTGGCTGAGGAGTAGGAAGTGTACATCAGGCCTGGCACCCATGCCACTTATGGACAGAGGTAGCTTATAAATGCCTGGCCCTCAATGTCCTGTTTGAATATTTCACATAATTATTCTTTCAGGACAACTTGGCCAGGCTTAGAAAGGCCCCTGGGCCATTAGCCTAGTAACAGTCTATGAATCTGTTAATCTATGAATACTGAAGAAGAAATGGGAGGGATGAAAAAAGATCTGACAAGACTGGAAGAATAGTCTAAACCATGCCAGCTTAAATTCATTAAAATTTTAGATGAGTTTATCTGACAAGTGATAACCTGGGAAAGGAATGCACAGCCAGAGGACAACAAACAGAAATGACAAGAAAATTAGAAATGGCTCAAAAGTCCAACTCTTTTGCATCAAGGGGTAAAGCCCCAACTATAGCCCAGATGACCTGACTTCAGCTAACAGTTCAGATGCTAAAATTACTGGGGAAAAGAAGATAGGAAGGAGCAGCAAATGCCAACTCCATATACCCCGGGTGCAGAGACTGGTGGGCTGGACGCTGTTTGCTGCAAGCAAGCAGAGGCTTGCAGATAAAACAGCTGTACATGGAGATATTGGTCTGCCAACTAAGCCAGCCTCATTAGCATATGGGTGGGAGTACTTATTTGCAGGAAGATGGCACAGTAGACTCACACTCATTGGGTGAAGGCACTTACATCAGTCACCAAAGGGCCGGGTTATGGCCTTAAAATGAAAAAGCCTGATGGTTTCCTGAATGATGGCCTCCAAGACTGGCACTTACCATGTGAGTAAGGAATGGGCTGATTGATTGTTGAGGGATGATGATCGGCAGGCAGCAGGCCAAGGTAAAATAGGTATAGAAAAGAGGAGAAGCATCCCAGGATGCAATTGTAGCAGAGAGAACAATTAGGAATGCTGAATGGTGAGACATGGAACAGTGCAAAAAATTCAGGAAAAACTTTTCTACTTTCCCTGGTGCAGGGATTGTGGGGCCTCAGAGTTGACTGTAAGTACATAGGGGTGAGAAGTGCAAAGTCCCACACAATGGTGTATGGGGAACTTTGTGTCTGTGAAAACAAGTCTGTATTTACTAATACTTTTCATTATTTTGTAGTTTTGTTCTGCAGCCTGATATAGAATCATGTCAGACTACTGAAAGGTAAACAACTGATATGAAAACAGCAAGAAAAACTGTTAGGATGTCAATGACACAAACTAAGAGGTGTCACCAGTAAATAGAAAACAAGAAGTTATGAACCATCTATAGAGACAGTTGTTAAGACATATAGTGTACTGAGGGTTGCCTGAAGTCTGAATATTTGCTATCATAATGCAAACTAGAGATAGTTTAAAGGAAGCGAACAAAAATGTTAGTAAAGAAGCTGGATAATGAAACAATAGAAGAGCTTAAACAATATATTCATAAAGAGAGGAAGTAAAGTGGAAGGAAATCATGTAAAATGTTCTGAACACCTCAAGGGAATCCTTTTAGTCCAAGACAAGATAACAAATGGAAACAAACCGAGCATCCAAGAAAGTGTTTCTTCCTTGAAAGAGTACTAGATGACTGATCTCGCTGCCTAAGAGAATAGCGGGGTCAAAACAATGAATTTATTATATAATGTATAGGCATCAAAACAGTGAAGTTGTTATAGAATGTAGAAGGGTCAAAACAATGAATTTAATACTATTGGTGTCAAAACAATGAATCTATTACGTAATGTATAGGTGTCAAAACAGTGAATTTATTATATAATGTACAGGACAAGACAGCTCTTATGAGTAGTGGGACAATAAGCTGTTGGTTAAACACAATTTGCACTTTGTCCATTAGGGGAAGGACTTGAAAGGGCAGACAGGCCAGACAGACCTTACATAACATCAAAGTCTATGTTTCTGTGCAAGCCTATAGCATCTCTTCCAGCAGAAATGAGTGGTCGGCAAAGCAGCCTATGCTGATACTACTGCTGTGATTTAAAAAATGTCACTAACAGAAGCAATGTGGAAAATTAACTTGTTTTTGCACAGAGGTAACTGAAGATGTGAATCACAAGTGTAATGTGGAAGCAAGTAGCCTTTTGATTGTGCACTAAAGGGTTTTAGTTATACCACAAACTCATGGGGTAAATCACCATATAGCAGTTTCAGACACTGAAAGAAATGCCCCACATAACCTGACTACTGTCAGCAACTGTCAGTGCTGTTTCACAGGTAGGATTCTGCATGTAGTACACTGAAGAACAGAGCTAGTACTATTAAGAGGTATTTGTACAGGCAGCTATGCTCACTGTAAGTGCTTATATGTTCACTGCTCAGATATTTGTATGCCATGTCTGCACAGGAATCAGTATGAATAACTGAAATATATGATGTACAGGGGTCAAAAAACTTGCACAAGGTACCAAAATAGGCCAGTGATTGACAAGCCTGTTCTACAACAAGCTGGTGGAAGATATATATTATAACTATGCTATTTTATAATGTTGCCTTCTCTTCTTTGTCATTAATTATAACCCCGTTATTAACAGGTCTATATTACACTGTCGAACTTTTAAAAGTTCGAACGTCATATGGTCGACACCATATAATCGACCTTTTAAAAGTTTGAACATTTCAATGGAGATCTCTGTACAGTGCGGAAATGGAAGTTTTCCATTGTCTGCAATGTAGTGCGATCTTGGAGTTGGTATATTTAAAGAGCAGGGGGATGCAGGGGGGCTTGCCCCCCTGATTATCCTTTCAGGTAGGTTTTTTTTTTTTTTTTTTTCTTTGATTTTCGAACTTTTAAGAGTTTGAAGATATGGTCTCGACCATATGGTGTTTGAACTTTTAAGAGTTCGATAATCTGATATAGATGCTTATTAACTATACTCATACCAACAGAGGTGCACACAGTAAACAGTGCCATATGTCACTCACTGTTGCCATTTAAATATTTATTTGTTTGCATAACCTAGATTTAGTCTACACAGCACTAAAAGATAGTGAGTAACATTTGCAGAACACATTACCTTAAAAAACAAAGATAGCAGGTGTAAGAAAGCAGGCATATCCCTACATGCATTGCAAAAACACTGTGGTATATTGGAAATTTAATGGATGCAAATAAAAGCCACTTCTATTGTCAGATACCTATTATTTGGAGGGATAACTGCAAACTTTTCCACCTCGTGTTAGTCTAGGTTGCAAATGCTTTACAATAAATGATGTGCAGATATAATATTCTAAACTGAGAGAAAATTTTAAAAACAGCAGCTCATACAGTATAATAAAGTTCTAATTTTTTGATACATAGAGCAATGGTTCTTTTAAAATTTCTTTATTTTCATTTGATAATGCCTGTGTCTGAAAACAAGTGCATCCAGCCTTAACAAGACACGTGGATAAATGAAGGACACAATTAAAGCAAATGTAGTATGTTACTGTAGTCTGTGCTTGTGTATTATATAAGCCAATCCAGCAGGTAAGATTATTATTGTTATGTAAATAGACTTACACAGTGGAATGAACACACAAAGAATGGACAAGGTTTACAAGGGGTCTATATTAGAACATTGAAGTTTCAAAACTTCAAATTTTCTAATATCGAACCCTATTCGGCGAAAGCTGAAAATATCAAAGCAACAGAAAACCAAATTTTTTCCTAGGGAATGAATTTGGTTGTCTTTTTCTGTTGCTTCGGTATTTTCAGCACTGTGGTGGAAAGTTACAGGTCTGGTTCAGGTAAGTGTGCGATTGAGTGCGGGTTAGGGTGTGGGTTAGGTATGTGTGCAATTGTGTGGACGTGAGGGTTAGGGCAGGTTAGGTGAGTTAGGGTTAGGGTGCAGGTTAGGTATGTGTGCGATTGTGTGGATGTGAGGGTTAGGGCGGGTTAGGTGAGTTAGGGTTAGGGCGCGGGTCAGGTAAGTGTGTGACTGTGTGGACGTGAGGGTTAGGGCGGGGTAGGTGAGTTAGGGTTAGGGCATGGGTGAGGGGAGTGTGCGATAGGTTTGGACCTTAGGGTTAGGGTTTGGGTTCAGGTAAGTGGATAGTTAGTGGTGTGTGTATAGTTTAGTGTAGGGTTAAGTGTAAGATTTTAGGTGTATGTGTGTGGATTGCTGTTTGTTTGGTGTGCTTGTCTTGTGTGTATGTGTTTTGGAACAGCAAATTTTTTCCCTAGGAAAAAATTTGCTGTTCTGTATGTTCGATGCTTTCAGGTTTCGTTGAATAGGGTTCGATATTAGAACATTCAAGGTTTTGAAACTTCAGTGTTCTAATATAGACCCGTTTACAAGTACATGCTTCCAAAAAAAGAGATCACTTTAACCAAGGACTGCAACTAACATAGTTCTAGTGTGGTATATAACATGAGGACTGGGGCAGTTTTTCTTTAAATCATAAGCCCTCTAGTATTTCTTTAATGAGGAAACATACTTTTAAACGCCAAGAAAGAAACCTTCTTATATAAAACCATTGCAAGGGAAAATTGCTACTTAACACCATTTGTCATGAGAATTTCAAATTAGTTTTATGACCGTCAGTGTCTTAAAAATGGCAATTAGACTGAAAATACTCATGTATTGTATCAGCTACCTATCAACAGAATTATTACTGAATAGAAGATAATACTGCACTGCAAATTGTATTATTACTATAGTTTATGTTGTCACTACAGCTGAAAACTAACACAAACCGTTTTCTGATCACTTAGCAACCCTTATCCTGAAAACCAGTTAAATAATTCAAACAATGTTAATGTCCACAACTACCTCCAAGTTACATTTTAACACAGCAACATTACTGACAACTAATTTAAAATTAACTTATTAGTGGATTCAAGGAAACACCTACCAGTGGTACACAACAGTACTTACTATTACTGTATTGGGGGACATTCTTTTATACCTGCTTCTGGACAGTTTAATGAAATGGAGTACACAGAAAGAAAAAAATGTCTACTGCAGCACAAAAGTAAAATTATGACTGGCCAATTTATGTGTTCTAAGCTGAAATGCAAATTAACACTCCAAACGTTACATTTCACTGCATTTTACTTTAAAGTTTGAAATCCAAAAATAACATTGCTCTCAAAATAGGTACTCCCATCTTCTCAGAAGTCAATTTTGAGCTATGTAACACAATACATAAGAAAAAGGAGAACCTTTTGACACAGAATTTGCAAAGCCCTATGATTCTCCTAACTACTTCCTCATTTGTAGTTTTGTTAACAGATCTACCCAGCAGCTTACGATGCAAAGGTGTTCTATATCTACCATGATATTCTTGTCCTGATACATAGTAAGAAGGGTTTCCTGCTATGCGGAGTGAGATGAGCACCTCTCCTTGTCCCCCATCTCTTTCCAGCTCCACGTGATGGGTGCATGAAAAAAGAATGGTGAAAACCTGTAGTAATGCCTCGGTGAACTCTTGCAGATGTCCACATCAACATTTCAAACAGCAGGAGGCAAGCAATCTAGCTAATGGCACTTTTCCTATACATTGCTAAGTGTTTCAGCATTCATTCAGATTTTAGAATATGTAACTATGGCAGGGAACACCATACAGAAAGGTTCACTCAACATGGGACAAATGAAGCTGGACTAATTCAGTAACTAGAGATAAGTGACTTACCCATGGAATGCACTGAGCTCGTATTTCTTAGCAAGCAAAAGTCAAGCCACGAGAAACCCACAACGCAGATGTAGTTGGAGGAGTAATTCAGGATCATCGTATAGATCACCTGACTGCAAACTCCAATCACATCTCTGATGCATCTTTACATTAAAAAAATGATAAGTTAAACTTGAAACAGAAATGTGCCATTTTGAAGGTACATTTTCTGATTAAAAAACAAACAAACAAACAAAACAGTGCAGTGCTTTATCCGGAGTTATGAATGACTTTAAAAAGGGGGCAGCATGCAGCCTTGCACCCATGCCTATATCTGATGGCATTAGTTTGAAAATTCTTTTTTGAAGTTAAAATCTAAGGGGTGTAAGTGCACCCCCTTGCACCTACCTGCGGGCACCCATGGCTGGAATGTAATGTGTTCCAGTACAAAGATAATTATTTTTTACAGATAAAGTATACAGCAATGGGGACCATTTTTGCTCTAATTTATGCATATTTATTAATGGGCTATTTGGGTTAACATTTGATTTATAACGAATGTAACATCTATAGGCACATAGATGGAAATGTCGGGTCAGTATTTGGACGATTGCTGGTTGATTTGGATCGGTTCAATAGAGATGTTGAAATCATTTGTTATTTGAATTCTAATTCTTTTGGTATGTTTTTTCTGGCTAAGTTTGATTTATTTAATGCTGATTTTTTTGGATGTAAGTCTTAAAAAGTTGATTGATGGTACTAAGTTGACTAGTTTGTATCAGAAACCATTTACAAAAAAAATCATTACTTGCAGCAGCCAGTTGTGATCCTAAACATATTATTAAAATATTCCTAAGGCACAGATCTTGAGGTTACATCTATGTGTAGTTCAGTCGAAAATTTTGATCATGAAGCTATTAAAATGGACAGTAGGTTTATAAATAGGGTTTATGATGGGCATATTGTCAAAAAGACAAATATGATGGCATTTAGTATCTCAAGGGATAGTTTACTCTGGCCTGAATTGCCAGTTAAAGATATTAATAATGAATCTAAATTAAGATTAGTAACTATATTTGGTACCAATACTTTTAAAATCAGGGAAGCTGTTAGTAAATACTGGGTGCCCCATTTTTTGACCAGTGTCTGGATGATATACATAGATTTAGTTTCTGATGTGGCAAGAGTGTTGGTGAGCATTTATCATGGTTTTAAAAAGGAAAAGTGGATAATTATGGTCTAGATGTTAATAATATGCATGGTTGCACATCTTGTGGTAATTGTGTTTATTGTAAGATAGTGTCAAAACAACATCTTTTATGTTGATTGTATGTATGTGTCTTTCGGCTTTTCCCATTTAGGAATATGTTGATTAATATATCAAAAACATATACTATTAGACAGCTGATTATTTGCAATTCTAAATGGGTTGTATATATGGCAGTGCCAGTGTGGTGCCTTTTATGTGGGGTAGACATCAAGACCTTGGAAACAGCGTATTGCAATCCATTTGAGAGATGAAAAATGTAAGCGTGATAGAAGTGCTCTTTATAAACATAAACTGGAACATGTTACTGCACATTTTGTTTTTCATGGTATTGATTCCACTGGTGGTGGTGGTTTATCATCTGAATGAAAACATGAACTTTTAGATAAGAAAGAGAAAATAATAATCTTGGTGCTATTACTAACTCTGGACTCTATTAGTATTTTTGATATTTTTTTTATTCTTAACTAAATTCAAATTTAGACATAATTAAAGTTTAGGTATTGTTTGAAATTGCACTTGTTCAAACAAGAAAAGACTGAGACCCAGTTTAGTTCATAGGTTCAAAGGTTCATAGGTTCATACTAGGCTATCTGCCCTAGGGCATTTATAAGCCTAGCCAGAATGTGTTTGGCTTTCTCCACCCATTTTAAATTTATTTTGCTATGCCCTTTCGAGGTTAGTATACTGTGCCTCTGTCTAACAGTGACACAGAAGTGATACCCGGGGTAAACCTATGATCTCCCATCCACTCATCAAGATTCCTCTTGAAGAGAGTCAATGAGGGACTCTGCCTAACCTGGACTGGGATTTTATTCCAGAGTGAAGGGAGCCTCTGGGTTATGAATCTGTCCCTCCAGCATGTCCTATTTATTTCAGTGCTGAGGTTCAAGTCTCGAGCGTAGCTCGATGGGATTTGGATTTTCTGAGGTGCAGCATGTCCATTAATTCCGGGTTGGACATGGCTTCATACGTCAGGCACAGATCGCCTCTGAACAGGCGGTATGCCACTGAGTAGAGCTGGAGTTTCTTTAACCGGGCAGCATATGGCATCTGTTTGAGCCCATTGATCCTCTTGGTGAGGTACTTTTGGGGTCTTTCCAGTTGCAGCAGGTGTCTGGTAAGGTACATCCCAAAAGGGGCATTGTACTCAATTATGGGCCTGATGAGGGATGAGTAAAGAGGCACGATGACCTCCCCTGATCTAGATGTGAATCCCTTCATGATTAGGTGGGCTATATAAAATGTTTTTCTAACCACTTTGGCCACGTGGTTGTCAAATGAGAGATTGCTATCAACTTGGGTCCCCAGGTCCCTAATTACTTCTTCTGTACTTAATGGATTACCACCTATGTGGTAATTTGTGGGCACTTTGTTTTGCCAAAGGGATGACTATACACTTTTTGGCATTTAGCTTGAGGCCATGGCTCTGGCACCAGTTGTCTGTTTCTATGAGGCCCTTTTGGAGGATGCTTGTGTCGGCTGGAGAGTCGATTATGGCGCCCAGTTTGCAGTCATCTGCGAACTTGGTCAGCCACAGTCCTTCTGGGTTGGCCTGTACCTCCGAGAAATATATACCAAACAAGAGAGGTCCCAGGACTGAGCCTTGTGGGACACCACTTGTAACTGGTTTGGAGTCTGACATGGCTCCAGCAATTCTAACTATGTGGGTTCTGTCCTTGAGCCAGTTTGCAATCCATCTAGTGACATAGGGGTTTATATTTAAGCTGGTGAGCTTATCTATAATGCCCGAGTGGGGTATTGTATTGAAGGCTTTTGCGAGGTCCAGGTAGGCTGTGTGGACCACCTTCCCCTCGTCAATGGCCTTTGTGACTGTTTCAAAGAAATCAACCAGGTTTAAGAGGCAGGATCTGCCCTTAACAAAGCCGAATTGGGTAGGATCCAGTGTTTGTAGGTCCTCAATATCTTTATTTATGAGGTCCATGATGATCCTTTCCATAGCTTTGCAGACCAAGCTAGTCAGGCTTATGGGGCGATAGTTTCCAGGATCCGTTGAGGCACCACCTTTATGGAGAGGGACCACTGTTGCTGTACGCCACTCTTTGGGCACATATCCTGTAGTAAGGCTGAGATTGAACAGTAGTTTTATGTTTGGGTTTAGCTCTTCTTGGAGTTCATGTAGGACGAGCCCGGGACACCATCTGGTCCCATTGATGCTGTGTTTTTGCTTTGGAGAGGGCGGCTTTTACCTGAGCATCTGAGATGTCAGGGGCAGCACTCTGCTGGGATAGATATTTGCCCTTTGGTGGGAGGGAGGGAGAAGTTTGCACTGAACCTGTCAGCTAGGATGTTGGCAATGTCTGTGGGTTCAGTGTATTTTTGTCATTTTGGACTAATTCTGAGCATATCTGGGAATTACCACCCAGGTTCCTAACATAACTAAAGAAAGCCTTGTGATTATCCTTAGTGTCCTGTGCAATTTTTCTCTCGAAGCTGGCCTTAGACAATTTTATGTGTGCCCGTAGGTTTTTGCTAATACTGATCAGTGATGCCTTCCCTTTTTGGGATTTTGCTCTATCATTTAGTAGCTTCCTCCTTCTATTGTATAGTTTGTTTATGGCTGGGGTCCACCAGACAGGATGTCTGCCTTTGGAGGATTGGGTCTTGGTTTTATTTGGGATCGCATGATCCATGCATTCCTGAAGGTGTTCATAGAATGCGTTTATAAAGGATTCTGCAGTCTGGGCCATATTTTCCACAGGCCTGGGGGCTTTGTAGGATTCCACCTCAGTTTTGAGGAGTGTGAAATTTGCTTTAGAGAAGTTTTTCACTGTGGTTTTCTGGGCAGGGGGTGGGGTCGGCTTGTGAATATCCAGTGAGATTAGTTTATGGTCTGATCTTACCAGTGAGGGATACACTTCTGGTCTGGAGCATAGAGTCCCCATGTTGGTGGTGATCAGGTCCAGTATGTTTTCCCCTCTTGTGGGAGTGGTAACAAGTTGTTCCATAGCATTTGAGTTTATAAATTCTAGGAACCTTTGGGCTAGGGTGTTAGAGCTAGAGTAATGCTCCCAGTCTATGTTTGGGTAGTTGAAGTCACCCAATATAATGGTGTTTGGAGAGACCTTCATATTTTCCAGTGTTCTCAGGAAGGCCGAGTGGGGTTCCTGGATTTGGGAGGGTGGTCTGTAGCAGGCTATAAACTGGAAGGCAGTTTTACCCACTGTTAGTTGCACATGGATAGTCTCTGATGCTTCGTGCTTTGCCACAAACCTGGAGGTGTGGGTATCTTTGATAAATATCAATACTCCCCCTCCTTTTGTGGTTCGGTCCAAGTTTTGGGACCGAAAAGCATGGTATGAGGTATAACCTGGTAGTGCTGGGGTGCCCTCGGGAGCCCTGAACCAGGTTTCTGTTACTGTACAGATATCGATGTTCTCCATGCTAAGGAGAGTTTCGAGTGCGTGCATCTTGAGGTTTAGACTTCTGGCGTTGAGTAGCATTACTCTTAGTTTCTTATCCCTTGTGATAGCTATGGAGGTGGGTTTTTCTTTTGAGCCTTGCCTAAAAAAGGCACTATGGGGGTAGCAAGAGCCTTTGCCAATATCTGAAAGCCCAGGGGTGACAGGTGCAAGCCGTCCCTAGCGAAGCATCGTGGCTTGTCGAGCATATCATCCCAAGCTGACAGGCATTGGATCCCCTTTGAATGACACCAGTACTTAAGCCAATTGTTGAAATTGATCATCTTGTCTTCATATTGTAGCAAACGAGTATAAAACACCAGGTGCCAAACACATATCTAATGATGTCATTTCCTTGACTACCAAACGGTAGTCTCTATCAACAGGTTTCATGTTATGATATTTTAAAAACCACAGTTTAAGTTCAACTAAATCACAACCATATGTATATATATATGTAGACTTCTTAAACCATATAAAAAGATAATGATTACCATATTGTATACATGCATAAATGCCAATATGCATAATTATAAAATCCTATCAAATACTGTAAGTTTAAAACTAGAATAAAATAAATGACAATAAATTCGTTAAACATTAAAACCTAATCCTAGGCTCATGCCTTACCGCAGGTAACTTTTATATTTTAAAAAAGCAGAGATGTTACAGGCTTCGTTTAAACCTGGTGTAGAAAAGGCATCTAAAAGTAGTTGCCATTCTAATTCTCTAATTTCAAGGAGAAGGGATTGAGGCCCCCCTCTCAATCCTGCATTAACAGTGTCAATACCCATAAAGTGGAAACTGTGTCCAGAATTATTTACAATGTGCTTAGCAAGGGCATTTTCTGTCTTTTTGTTTTTAATTGCATATTTATGTTGGTAAATACAGTCCCGTAATTTTAAAATATAAAAGTTACCTGCAGTAAGGCATGAGCCTAGGATTAGGTTTTAATGTTTAACGAATTTATTGTCATTTATTTTATTTTATTCTAGTTTTATATATACATATGGTTGTGAAAACTGTGGTTTTAAAAAATTTTAAAATGAAAATGATGTTGATAGATGATTTAAAATATCATAAAGGGAAAACCAAATGACATCATATGTTTAAATTGAGCTATTTGGTGTTGTGTGTTGTTGTGTCTGATGAAATGTCTACCTAGTGTAGCGAAAAACGGAATTTTTAATAAAAACGTTCGTTTAATTTTTTTTCTGATTTTGCACCACCTGTTTTATTATACTGCTTGCTGTGATTTTCAGTGGTTGTTTCTGCCTTTACCTAGTATGTCTTCATATTGTGGCATCATTCTTGGTGAGGGTAAGATGCTACTCAAGGTCAGGGTCATACCGGCCTGGGCTACATGCTCAGAGAGCTCCTTTATGTCTCTTTTCATGTAGTCCAGGGAGGTACGTCTCAGGTCATTCACACCAGCATGGACAATGACTGAGTCATATTTGTACTTGCCTTGGAGTGACCTCAGTGCTTGTGTTATGTGGCGGATCCTAGCGCCCGACAGGCTGCTCACTGTGACCCTCTCCTTGTTCAGCCTGGTGAGTGGGACGTCAGTGTGCCTGATGATAGAGTCACCTATTACAAGTGTATCAGGTGTGTTGTTTAGTCTTAAGGGCTGTGACTGTTTGGCACACTGGCTTTGTGAGATATGTGTTGCACGTGTTTTGTTTTGGGGTAGCGGCTGCTTGGGTGTCTGCTTTGGAGGTCTCTGCTGCTTCGGCAGATCTTTATTTAGAGCCTCTGAGTATGTTTTTGTGTGATTATGTGTTTGGTTTGTTGTCGTGGTAGGTCTATGTGAGACTGGAATTGTAGTGAGTGTGGTTTCCTTCTCCTCCTGACTGGTTATGCCAGTACTGAGTTGAGAGAGCTTAGCCTCAGTTTGGCTATATGGTTGCATCTCTCACATGTGTTGGAATTTGTTGGGAGAAGGAGAGGGTTGTCTGTGTACATGAGGCAGTTGTAACATTGCCTCAAGATTCCCAGATTCACCAGCTGGACCAGAGAGGAGATTGGCAACTAACCTTTGGACATGCTAGAATAATATTGGGAATTCCTTAATAATTGAAAACCAGGGCCAGTGGGGAGTGAGGGTGTAGTGCTTTTAATTTTTAGTGCTGACTTATATAATTGCTTTAGTAAGCAAGTGCCAGGTAACTTAAGTGCAATGTGTTACAGGTAACTTAAATGCAAAAACGACAAACAGTAACTTTCTTTCAAGTGAAACAAGGAAATAAGTACAGTAAGCAATGCAGATATCACTAGTGATCCACAGAAGCTGAGAAGCACAGTATTAGGTGGAATTAGCGTTCCAGGAAATAACAAGCAAACAAACAACAAGCATATAAACAAAGCTAGATTCAGCAGGCCTGGATCTAGTCTATGCTACAGCAAACAAGGTGTACCAATTTCAGTAAGATACAGTTCAAATATTCAGGCAATATAAACCTTTAACCAGAAATTCCCAGCTCAGAAGGGCAGAGTCCAGCCTCTTCTCCCACAAGAGTGCAGACCACAAACCTTCTTAATGTAAAATAACTGGCCTGAAGTCCAAGTGCTTAAACCAGAACTAATACACTTTAAGAATAACAGACACTGGGCTCTCAATCAGCAGTTCCCAACTTAGAAGGATGAAAGCTACCTGTCCTGCCACCACAGTGCATGCCACAAACCTTCCTAATGTAAAACAACTGGTCTGAAGCCCAAGTGCTTAATCCAAAAGACTTAGAATGATAGCTACACTTTAATCAAGTTACTACCAAGCAGTAATAAATACAATTGAATACTTTAGAGAATGCCTGGATTAGTGCTCAAGTTACACAAACAAAGCTAGATCCAGCAGGCCCGAATCCAGTCTATGCCACAGCAAACAAGGTGCATCAACTTCAGTAAGAAGCAGTTCAGATATGCATGCACTATAAGCCTTCAACCAGAAATTCCCAGCTCAGAAGGGCAGAGTCCAGCCTCTCCTCCCACAAGAGTGCAGACCATGAACCCTCTTAATGTAAAATAACTGGCCTGAAAGCCCAAGTGCTTAAACCAGAATTAATACACTTTTAGAATAACAGACACTGAGCCCTCAATCAGCAGTTCCCAACCTAGAAGGATGTAAGCTACCTGTTCTGCCACTACAGTGCAGACCACAAACCCTCTCAGTGCAAACAACTGGTCCGAAGCCCAAGTGTTTAAACCAAAAGGCTTAGAATGAGTTACACCAAGCAGTAATAAATACAATTGAGTACTTTTAAGATGATGCAAAAGTAAAACAAAGTAGGTAGAAACACAAGTACAGTAAAAGCAGATGAAAATTTTTTTTTTTTTTTTTTTTCTGAACAAGTGCTGAGATCAAAGAAACAGATTTGAGTGCTGAAACTAGAAAACTGGCTAGTTATAAGAAAAAAAAACTAAGCTAGAAGGCTTTCCTCCAACACAGAAGGGCTTGGGGCTCAGAAGCCTACAAATAGTCTATACCACTTAACAGGAAAGGCAAGAAACAAGCTTAATTTTTTTTTTTTTTTTTTAGTGAATGTGCACTTTCATGAAACTCACTTTACCGAGCCACAGTACAGTGGGGACTAGGAAATATACCTTTTCCCCACTGTTGTACAATCTCTGAGTAGGTATATATAAGTAGTGAGGGTGTGGGGGGTCCAGGGGGCTTGCCCTCCTACTATAATGTGTTTTTGTTTGCAGGACTGGACCCTCGCTACTTATATATACTAAGTGCAAGAGTGCAGTCTGAGACTGGTAAAATGAATTTAGCGAAAGTGTACTTTTGCTAAACTGGATCTTGATCTTCTCTTGTTCGAACAAGTGTAATTTTGAACAAGACAAGTAGACCCATGTGTGTGTGTGTGTGTGTGTGTGTGTGTGTGTGTGTGTGTGTGTGTGTGTATATATATACACACACACACACACACACACACACACACACACACACACACACACACACACATACATGCTATAAAGTAGAAGAGTGATAACAACAATGTAGAAACATGACATCCAGGTTACAGATGGATGGAATATAATAACTGTAAAATGAAAGACTGAATGTTTTCAGACTTTTTTACTGAAATCAGAAACAGGCACTGTGTTAGCAAGAGAGCTTAATAATAGCATGCAGATAAACTGAAACTCCAAAGTCATCAGTATATTAACATACTGAAGTATGCTTTTCAACAAAGCCTACATGGAAGTCTCTTATAACTCACAAACCAAAATACTGGGAGCTATGATCACATAACAAATGTACCTGCAATATTTATTGATTTTAACTCCATCACTTGGCATGAGAAAACCCAAGTGATTAAGAGTCTGGGCAATTTCATAATTGAATTTTTAAGTAGTGGTAGTATAGGATGTAGTTTGCTCCCTCTAAGAAAATCGGAACGTTTTCTTTTTAACTCTGCACTTCTCTACAAAATGTTGACTTTTATTTCAGTACCATATTAAAATGTTAACTTATTATTAATTATGTGTAATAATTGCTGAATTTATAGGAGAAGATATGCATAAGCATACCACAGAAGCATTTAATTACTGTCATAAAAGGGCAAGATTGAAATAATATCATAAATATCTTTAGGCCATACAGAGAATTAAAACTAGTATTAGAATACTTTAAGGACATCAGTGACCAGATTTAATTCACAGTAATCAAAGCTACCTCTTCATTGTGCACATATCATTAAAATGAGTTCTCATAGAAGACTGAATGAAGTGTAATACACAAAAATCACAATCTCTACTTTTATGCAGTTAAATCCATACTAAATAAAAGTAAAAGTTTCATTTTAAAACTTAAGTAATAATAATAATAATAATAACACAAACTGCACGTACACTTTGAGGTAGCCTTTTACAATTCAGAGGCAGCCATACCACAATGCTTTTGCACAATGGAATACAACTGTCTTCACGACTATGCTAGATGCTAATGAGGCAGTCTAGGGGCAGAGATATATGCTAACTAGCCATGTGCTCTCCCTAGAACTGCCCATGGTAAGGCATCTAGATAGTCAATGAATTGCTCAACTGCTTAGATTATTAAAGCCACTCCTGGCCCTTCACGGTAGTGAATATGGCCAAAAGTCCATACAGGTAAATACATGGGAGTTTAGTAGTAAGGTAGTGCTAGGAGGCATGTGCACGTGTTTGCTAGTGCTAGGAGGCATGTGCATGACTATATGCGAAGGGCTGCATGTGTGACGTGTGTGTGTGTGTGTGTGTGTGTGTGTGTGTGTGTGTGTGTGTGTGTGTGTGTGTGTGTGTGTGTGTGTGTGTGTGTGTCTGTCATACTTCCACACACTCACCTAGAGTAATGATTACAGCCTGCAATATTGGGTAGGGAAACCTGGGATAAGTCTTGAGCTGTGTGCCTTAATGATACACAGGGTAGGGGAAACACCAGACAGCAGGGATTACTCTCCATAACATGTCAGAAAGGCACTTAAACACACTGTGGGCTGGAGGGGGCCACTAGACACCAGAGAGAGAACTAATTTACATCTCATGCACTTAAACAAAACAGGGATAGAGGAGAACACTAGACACCAAGGATACATTATATGGTGTTCCTTAAAGGCATATATTTCAAAGAAAAAAAACATGGTGCAGGAAACCACTAGACATCAGGGATACGAAGCATACTTCAAAAGACATTAAGAAGGATTCCGATCCTGTACCTTCTCAACTGTTGCAGATGATATTAGTCCTCTACACCAGCACTATATGCCAGGGTATTCATGTTAAAAAAATATAAGTGAAAAAAAACACTATACACCAGGGTATTCATGTATATGTAAGTGAAAAAAATCAAGTACAAAGGGGAAAAGGGATTTGAATTCTGCACTTTTAGCACTAACAGATACATTAGGATAGCAGTTTTTTTTTTATATTTTGTGGATCTTAGGCATCATACAATGTCTGCAATAGTTTTTTACTTATAATGGAGAGGGACAGGGAATGTTAAACATACCTGTCAACCTCACAGTGCATGACATAAGGAGAAACTACAATGAATGAAGCCCCTACATCCCTAACTGCTCACTCAGATCTGAAAACCAAAACCTTCTACAAATCTATAAACCCTCACATCCCCATGGCCACCTGCTTCTTTCTTGCTCCATCTCTAAACTATGGAACTCACTCCCTCCCACCCTCTGTAATACCCCCGACCACACCAAATTCGAATCTCTCCTGTTCTCCGATCTCACAACTAACTGGATCTGCCCACCCCACTTCCCAACATAAATTCCCCCTCCAACCGTGTACCCCTCCACCCTCCACAAAAACTAATTTCTTTAACCTCCCCATAATTACTCTAATTAGGACAGTCAGCTACTGCACCTAGACCTCTCTCTCAAATTCATGTCCTTCCAAAAAATAAATAAATACATTTTTTTCAAGTATTTCTCATTTAGTCTGTATTCAAAAATGTGTTAATTTCACTTTCTTTCATTGTATCATAGAATGTAGCCTTCTAAGAACTTATTGTGTATCTTTGTGAACTTACTGTATTGAACGCTCTCTAAATTGTCATTATATTCAAATAGTTTCTCTGTAACAAATTGTTGTAGTTTTGTTTCATATTGTTTCTCTGTAACTATTTTCGGAGCTTTTCTCCCCAGGCCACCACTGAAAGCGGGCTCTTCGTGGCCTAGTGGACTTCCCCGGTTATCAAACTGAAATAAATAAATAAATAAATAAAATGTGAAGAGGCGAGTCCATGGAGGGATTTTGAAGTATGCATGTTCTCTAGAATAACAGCTTTGGCACTACCGTGCATTTATTGAAGGATAACAAGTGTGGAACACTTATGTCTGGTATTAATGCGTGACTGTAATCATCTGTGAATTACAAGGATTGGGAAAAAGGAGACATTATGGAAGTTTTAACAACAAAGACAGGTATGGAGCTTGTGCTGTTTATGCCTGTATGTACTTTACTATGTGCTTATGTATGGGAGAGTGACTTTTAGGGGTGCCTATGCTAACACAACAACAAGACCATTCTGTTGGGAGAACAAATATGGGGTACCTGTGCTAACACAATGAGGCCATCGCTGTTAATTATCATAGGAAAGTGGTGATCTGCACCCATGGTAGTTAACTGAGACTTATAAGCATGCAAATTAGCTGATAATGAGGTCTTTCCTCATTGTGGCTAATGTGCCTATAAATTGGAAATCTTCACATTGCGTAACTAAGGCCTTTTTATCACAGCCCTTAATGTGAGCTGCAGAGAATTTAATGAATCCTCTGGACATTTTTGATTTTTCATTTAATTATTATAATGCCTGGTAACCCACCTTGGGAGCCATGGTACCACCAGGTGGTAAAATAAAGTAAGTTACAATGCAAAAACAAAAACAGTATGTTTGCATGCAAATGGCAGAACAAACTTCTATGGTATTTATTGTCTGTAGCAAGAAAACTATTAGGATAACTTGGAAGAAAGCAAAGTGTTCCTCTTTTTTAGAATTTGTTACTCTATTTACAACCATCTATAATAAAGAAATGCCCACTTTAAGACTGGGTGCTAAAAATGTAAAAATAAATGCACTTCTAGCTTAAATTGTCAACTTATTGTAAAACATACTAACAGTCAAAAGATATAGATGGCACACTTTTAATATATGACTCTACAAACTTTGAGCACAGTCAAATTTATCTGTATGTGTTTATGAAATTAATCATTGATGCTTACATACTTTTAGATTCAGTATGCATATAGATATTTCTAACTTTTGAAAAATATCTTTAGAATTTCTTTTTTTGCTATTTCCATCAGTAAAAAGTTTTCTTTCCTCTAGTATAATATCTAGTTAATCGGTTAAGTCACCTGTATTTAAACATATAGGAAACTACAAACTGATATTTCTTATTGTAGTCATAATTTCTTTTTATTGTGTTTACATTTCAGTAAAACAACAATATGTAAGGGAATCCTTCTCTTAAAACATTATGAATGGACAGCTAAAAATAAATCAAAAGCTTTCCAAATATATGGAGGTAACATTTTTAAAATGGAAAGCGAGAAAGGAAACTGGACGAATATGATATAGATCACACAGTGCAAAGTAAATCTATAAGAAATGTTGCAGACACTTTTTGAACCATGTGCACACCTGAAAGATAGAGTTTATGACTTTCAACATAAAACATGTAGAATTTTGCATTTTTGACATATTCAAGGTTAGAAGGGGTTAAGATAACCAAGCTTTTGTACTCACTTTACCTGCATAGTTGGAATTTCTCATCCAGTGAAAGTCATGCTGATAGGACAGTGCTGGTGTGCCTTCACCTGAAAGCCAGAAAACAGTATAAATCCTATAACATACCCACTTTGTATTTTTTATCAAAAGAATTTGTTCTTAAAACAAATTTGGATTGCAGATGAAAAAATGCTTCAGATATATAAGACTAGATTGTGATCAATCAGAAGCTATTTCTCTGATCATAACCAATTGAGTCAGCACAATATCAATGGCACAGACTGAAAACAGATTATTTTGCAGTCTCCTGTACCTCACACCCTACTAACTTATATATACAATCTCCACAACTGCACAACATTTGTAAAGAGAGAAGCTCCCAGAAATAGCACATAATTTCAAACAGTCACTGTTTTACACCAAATCAAAATAAGTAAGCAGGTCATTTCCATGAAACCACACTGTGAGAAAAGATGAAACATCCTAAAGAAAAATGTTTCTTAAAGAAACAGGAATGTGTGTTTCTACATCTATCTATCTATCTATCTATCTATCTATCTATCTATCTATCTATCTATCTATCTATCTATCTGTCTATCTATCTATCTTTATCTATCGATGTAGGTATGATAATAATTATACTATTTATACAAAAAAAAATGATTTCCCTTTTCAAAATACAAAAAGAAGCCAAAATTCCAGCCAAAAATATGCAACTACCATAAAGCCTCCCTTTCTTCTCTCTTGAATTAAAATATCTAAGGATACTCTTGTAGAATTTCAAGGACTGGGACATAGAGGCTTGATTATGACCAAATAATGTTGCATCATTATATCTTTATGAGAAAACATCTTTAGTGGTCACAGCATTCTGAGGTAACATGCAGCATGGGAAGATGTATTATAGCAATTATAGCTTCACCCTTGTGACCACGCCACCTGTGGATAAATCCAGTGTTACCCCCACCCAGCCATGGGTTATTGCAATTATACAATGACATTATTTAAGAAGAAAGTTACTTACTTTTTTTTAAAATAATGTCTTTATATAATGTAGCCATGGTGCTGTTCCGCTTTTTTCCTGGTATCATGATGTTTGTTGATGTACTGCACATGCGCATGGGACTTACGTTCCCATGCTAATGCAGCACATCAGTGCTTTGAAGCAACAGAAAAAGGAAGGTCTCCGTTGCTTTTCTTTTGTAATAAAAAAAAAATTGAAACCCGGACAGTTCAACTGTATGAGAGAGATAGGACAGAGGAAAAAAGAAGGATAATAATGTACTTGATTTTTCTTGTATTTTCTCTGTCCCATCACTCCAGTACCTGTGAATTGTTTGGATTTCAAAGTTCATTTTTTTAATATTATTATTATATTAATAGAAGAAAGTTCAGGTGACTGGACATTTTGTATTGGTATATGTTCGATTTTACAACAGGCATGGTGATTGGGCTGATTAATTAGCGTGTACATTTTGAATGTTATTGGCCAGTCATTGTATAATTAATGTTTTACTTTCTTGCAAATGATGAACCATTACTCACAATATTGGAAACATTACTTTTACATTTGCAAACAGCTGACCATTGAAAAACTATCATGCTCCTTACTGACAAACCCTATGCACAATGAATAACATTGTAACAAGTGCATGACACTTACAAAGTTTCTTCTGACTGTTGCTTCCTGTATTGCCAAGAAAAATTCCATGAGGGTATTCAAAAATATTTAGTGTACCATGACAGGACTAGCCACCTGGAGTTGTAAACCTTGGCTCGAGATGATTGTCACTGTTGAAGTGACACCTCGACCCACGTGCAAAATGGGAAAAAGGGGCTGAGGATGGATGGACGGATTCAAATATATTTAGTATATAGCATTATGTAGAGTAGTGGAATAAGTTGCAATGTGCAGGAAGGGTCCATTAAGGGCGGTATGCAGCACTATTGCACTAGGAGAAATAGCACAGTATTCATGGTTTGCAAATGACTCATACGTGTCAAGTGTACAGATTTTTGCAGAATGTCTAGGTTTTTGCCTTAAATTTTTGATCCATTTTTCATAAAATTGTGGTTTTCTGGCAAATTAGTGGCAGATCATTAAAGGCTGAAGTTAGAAAATAATGACAGACGTTTGTGTTTCAGACTTCATACCCTTCAGAAATTTCACGCTAATGCAAAACCTGTTATTCTATCAACTTCAACTGCAAACTAGGAGCCATAATCGAAACTCCTAACAATGTGGGTATCGTACAAAAGGGCCTCACTGAGACAGATGCCTGGTGTCAAAGCCATGACCTCAAGCTCAATGCCAAAAAATGCATTGTCATCCCTTTTGGTAAAAACTCTGTACCCATGAACTACCACATAGGTGGTAGTCTACTTAACACTGAAAGTATGATAAGAGACCTTGGGACACAGGTGGACAGTAGTCTCTCCTTTAATAATCATATCACCACAGTAGTCAGGAAATCCTTCTACATGGCACACCTCATCACAAAAGGTTTCTCATCCTGGAAAAAAGAGGTAATTATTCCCCCTCTACTCATCAGTCATTAGACCTATTATAGAGTACAACACACCTTTTGGTATGTACCTCACAAGACATCTACAACAACTGAAAAGGCCACAGAAATACATCACAAAGAGGATTACCAGCCCCAAACAGATGCCCTACACAGACCTTCTCAAAAAACTGCAGCTTTACTCCGTCGCATATCGCCTACTCAGAGGCGATCTCTGCCTAACATACAAAGCTATGTCAAACCCAGAGCTGTTGGACATGCTCCACTTAAAAAAATCCCAATCCCTCTGAGCTACATGCTCTAGGGACCTAAACCTTGTCACCACAATAAACACAATATGCTGGAGGGATAGATTCCTGTCCCAGAGACTTCCCATACTCTGGAACAAACTACCTATCAATATTAAACAAAGCTCCTCATTAGCACTCTTCAAGAAAAATCTTGATGATTGGATGGGAAATAGGAAATTCACCCCGGGGATCACTTCTGTGGCTCTGCTCGACAGGGGCACAGGAAAATAATTTTCTTGGGTGGCGAAAGCCAGGGTACCTTTTTGGCTAAGCTTATATAGGCCCTAGGGCCAATAGCCTAGTACCTTCCTGTGAACCTGTGATGGATGTCCAGCAGGGCAGGGGGTGGGTCTCACCATAACAGCATACATACTGCAAAACCATAACAGGTGAATATCCATCTGTGGAGACCTCACCATGACAGAGAGCATAGCACAAGGACATGACAGATGAAAGTCCAGATGAGGGAGGGCACTCACAATGATAAAGAACATAGCACAATGGCATGATAAGTAAATATATCATGGGGATCCCTGCAGCATGTGCACAGAGATGGCAACACTTTCTACAGTGGAAACAATGGCCCTTGCACCTAGATCAGGACAGGACATGGCTATGGATACTGAAGGAGGTTAGAGCCATGGGAAGTGAACAACAGTTACTAGTACTGTGCTGCAAGAAGGCGGACAATGATAGGATGCCCACTGCTGCTGTCTGTGTGGACATAGTGAGCATGGTCAGAGCACAACAGCAGAGAGCTATGTGGCCACCAAATGGATAGAGTGGAGCAATGCTTGGACATAAAAGTCAGATAAGGACAGTCATACAGACAGACACACACACACACACACACACACACACACACACACACTGATTACCACATATTCTAACTTATATACATAACAATGTGTGCACCTACCTACTAAATGATGTTATGGGAAGCTATCAAACATGAAATGCAGGCAGATGTCACACACGTGCCATATGTGGGAATCCTACAAACTTGCTTTGTATATAACTCTCTGTGCATTGCACTCCAACAGAGAGTTGATGGAGTAGAAATCCTTTTGGTTGATGTTCCAGACACTGGGGAGCGGGAGTGGCCTTTGTGGTAATGTGGGTATAATGAACAGCTCCAAGGTCCTCAGGAAAATGGCTTATGTTGTAAAATACACAAATATAAAATTATTCTGTCACATAGATAAAGCCAATGTAATAAAAAATCAAGTAAAACAAAATATAAAATAAACCATCACCACGACACTTGATACTTAAACAGCAGGAAATTTATTATAGCTTGCTAGGACTAGACTTTCACCAATACAGGCTTCTTCAGGCAATAATAGCTTACGTGTCACTCATTTTCACTGAGAAATCCTAGCATTCAGAAAAAATGAGCACCATTGCTCCTAGCACTGGATTTCTAGATCTCTAAATTGCTCCCCATGTCTGAGTTTATAACTTGCATATGCATTTACATGCCATGATGCAGTCCATACCTCTCAATCTCTTGGAGCAAGAAATCTGGACAAAGCCATAAATAAAAGTGACACAAAGGCCCAAAACTAGATTTTTAATTATTGCTCTTACAAACTTAGAAAGTTGCAGTCATCTGCCAACTTCATTAGCCAAAGAACTTCTGTGTTAGCCTGTACTTCAGAGAAGTAGATACCAAACAGGACTCAGGACTGAACCCTGTGGTACTCCACTTGTTACTGGTCTGAAGTTGGATTTAGAGTCTGCTACTTTCACAGTGTGGGTTCTGTCAGTGAGCCAGTTAGCAACCCATCTTGTGACATAGGGTTTTATACCTAGTTTAGTGAGTTTATAATTCCAGAGTGGGGAATGGTGTTGAAAGTTTTGGCGAGATCTAGATAGGCTGTGTGAACCACCTTACCCTCATCTATGGCTTTGGTGACTGCTTCAAAGAAGTCTATCAGGTTTAGGAGACAGGATCTGCCTTTTACCAACCCGAACTGGGTGGGATCCAGAGTTTGGAGATTACCAATGTCTTTGTTTATGAGTACCATGATGATACGTTCCATGGCCTTGCAGATCAGGGGGGTAAAGGTAGCACTGAACCTATCTGTCAGGATGTCGGCAACATCAGTTGGTTCTGTATATCAGTTATATTCTTATGCTGTATTCTGTTATAGTGAAACCATCCACAGCGGAAAATTCACCTGTCATGCCCATGTGCTATGTCGTCTGTCATGGTAAGCTTCCCATACTTGGACATTCACCTGTTATATGTTCTTTGTTGATGGTGAGTCACTCTCCCACACAGACAAAGCTGGGCATTCATCATTCATGTTTTTGTACTATGTTCTCTGTCCTGATGAGCTAGCTACAGGTGGACAGTCCCCTGTCATACTAGTGTGCTATGTTCACTGTTATGGTGAGCCCCACCACTGCAAGACATTCATCACTCATATCTTTGTGATTTGTTGTATTATGGTGAGGCCCCATCACAATGGGACAGTCACCTGTCATGCTCTTGTGCTATGTTCTCCATAATGGTGAGCTCCCACTCCTGCCCATTCACATGTCATATCTGCGTGCTATGTTCTCTGTTATGGTGAGCCCCCCAACATGTAAACACAGCTGACATTCACCTGTCATACCCTTCTATTATGTTCTGATATGGTGAGCCCCCCCAACACACCTAGACATTCACCTTCCATGGCTTTGTGTTATGTTCTCTATTATCGGTATCCGCATGACATGTTGTTGTGCTATGCTCTCTGCCATGGACATTCACATGTCATATCTTTGTGCTATGCTCTCTGTCATGGACATTCCCATGTTATATTGATTTGAAGTCACCAGCCGCCACTGGATATAACATGTGAATGTCCATGGCAGGGAGCTTAACACAAAGACATAACATGGGTGCAAGAAGTATGTCACAATTTGAAATGTCTCTGGCTGACTGTGATGGCTCTGACACATTTGTCATACCTCTCAACCTCAGAGCAAGAAATCTAGACAAAGCCATACAAAGAAGTGGAACAAAGGCCCAAAAATAAGGACAATTTTTAAATATTGCTCTTATAAACTTAGAAAGATAATAGAATAGGTCTTGCATTAGTATGAATTTTCTGAATGGTATGAAATCTGAAACTCAAATGTCTGTCATTATTTTCTAAATTCAGTCCTTAATGATTTGTCACTAATTTGCCAAAAAAAACCCACAATTTTGCCAAAAAAACCCCACAATTTTATGAAAAATGGACCAAAAATGTGATGTAAAAATATAAAATAGCCACACAATACAGCTGGGAACCTATCAGCTCTATTCAGTCGCTTACCGCTTGCTCAGAGGTGACCTTTGCCTAACATACAAGGCCATGTCAAACCCAGATTTGATGAATATGCTTCACCTCAAAAAATCTAGATCTGTCAGAGCCACAAGGGCGGGAGACTTAAACCTCAACACGGCTATTAATAGGACGTGCTGGAGGGATAGATTCATCACCCAAAGACTCCCTATGCTGTGGAATAAAATCCCGGTATATGTGAGGCAGAGCACCTCGCTGGCCTTGTTCAAGAGAAATCTTGACCAATGGATGGGAGATCGCAGATATACCCCAGGGATTACCTCAGTGTCACTGCTCAACAGAGGCACAGCAAAATAATGGGTATAGTTCCCCATACTAAAGGGGTGGCGTAAGCCACAAAACTATGGGCTAGGCTTGTAAATGCCCTCAGGCAGATAGCCTAGTATGAACCTATGAACCTATGAACCTATCAAAGAAGGGACACTTTAATATTAGTATTGCTAACTTGAGCAGCTGACAAAATAAAAGAATCTACATGCATTTCTGAAATAAAAGTAATCTATAACTCTGATTATTACAGTTATTTCTTAATTGTAAACCCTCCATGTTTTCTTCCAAAATTGCTATTTTGCGGAGGGATTACTAGGGGGAAGAGCAACATTTTGAGCCAAAATCAGGGCCAGTTGAGAGGTTTGGCTATGCCTAATTCTATAAAGCAATTTATTTGCATGTACCTCTCAACCTGTTAATGCAATAAATCTGGACAAGGCCAAATATATTGGGGGGACATATAAACAGTACTAAAAATTGCTCTTGTATAAACTGAGACAGTTGATAGAACAACAGGTCTTACTTTAGCATGCATTTTTCTGAAGGTTATGAAGTCTAAAACTCAGTGTGTCATTATTTAGTGAAATGATTTGCCAGAAAACCACAAATTTTATGAGGAACAAACCAAAAATAAGAAGCAAAAATCTATTCATTCTTTGAAAATCTGGACATTTGGGAGGTATAGTTCAGCTGGGGCTGTCTAAGTTTGCCACCCTTCCCCCTCACAAAATCATGGTCGAATGGAGCCTCCCCCTGCAGCCATTCCAATGATCCATTACTTGGCTATTTCACTCCATTTACCATAAACACTAATGTGCATACTGATTTACTTCTATGATGATTTGGACTTCATTTGAAAGTTTTATTTTGCATTTTACAGCACAAACACTAAGACATCTGCTAAACAAACTTAGCATTAAAACTTCTCTGCCCTAGAAACTCACATTCAATGAAACAGCATTGAAACTCACATTCAAAGAAAACACATTTTACCAGTGGCAGAACTGCCCAATTCAGAACATCTTTCCAGTAAACAATGAAACAAAATGCATGCACCCATAATGACAAAACTGCCCAGTTCAGAACATTTCCATCATAAAAGTCTACTCAAACTTCTACAGTCCACCATTATCAGTAAATATGCACAATTCTACAGTCCACCACTATCAGTAAATATGCACAATTCTACAGTCCACCATTATCAGTAAATATGCACAGTTCTACAGTCCACCATTATCAGTAAATATGCACAATCTCTGAAGAAGTAAAAAAGTCATCTAAATAATTCCACATTAAATAAATCTGTAACTAATGAAGAGGTTGCTGCTAGCAAACACCTTTATATTTCATGGTTTCATTGAAAAATAAAGTGTCTGATGCCCCTGAGGAATAAATTGCCTATATTACATTAAAAATGATAAGCTAGTAATATTGCAATAGGAAATGGATAGCAAACCGATAACAGACTCATAGTATCTTAACTTTTTCAGTACGGCAGCATTCACCCCTTGTGGGAATAGAGCCAACAACCTTCTGCATCAAAAGCAAGTACACAACCTGTTGTGCTATTAACAATGCAAGCTGACTTAGCATAAGCAGCACTAAACTTCTCTTCCCCTGCAGCTCTCAGCTCCTTGTAAAATCTACTCAATACTCAACTGCATCTCAACTTCGCAACACAAGATATCTGGAAAAAGTCAAATTTATTGTGTGGGGAGGGTCAAAAGCCCAAAAACCAGGGACACATTAAACATTGCTTGTATAATCTTGGAAAGTTGCTAGAATAAAATGCTGTGTTACCACCATACATTTTACTGCCAAGGAAGGTCCCTGTGCAAAAGAGTCAGAGCAATATACCACTACGCCAAATCAGCTGCTTTGTGAAAGAGAGGAAGACTGAAACTTAAATGGCTTTCATTTAATGAAGTCAGTTCTCACCATAGCTGTTAACCTCTTAGCACAAAACACCTGGACAAACTCAGTAATGAGGGAATACAGCCCTCAAAAGATATTCAGTGAATTCAGTTCTTGCCATAGCTGTCCACATTAGCACAAAAAATCTGGACAAAGCCAATAATGGGGTAATACAGTCCCAAAAATAAGGACAAATTTCAAATATTCATCTTATAAACTTACAAAACTGCTAGAATAGAAGGTTGTGTTACTATGTATTTTCTGCAGAATACGAAGTCTGAAATACAAATGCCTGTGAATTCTACTTCTGACGGAACAAAAACAATTTTCAGCAGAGGCCCAGGGAGAAGTACTGCAGACACATGTCTTTGTAAAATGGCAGGACACCAGAGCAAATCCACACAAACACAGGGATGAGATGCAGACTCCACACAGAAGGCACCCCAGCCAAGAATCAAACCAGAAAACCTATAGCTGTGACGCAACAATTCTACCACTGCACCATCAAATATGCACAGAATTAAACATTCAGAAACCTGAAGTCTGAAATTCAAATGCCTGTCAATTTTATGTAACATTTGTTAATCAGGACAATCTGACTTGGAACATAAAAACAATTTTCAGCAGAGGCCCAGGAAGAAATAATGCAGACACGTCTTTGTAAGTAACATAGGACACAAAAGCAAACCCACACAAACACAGGGAGAAGATGCAGACCCCCACACAGAAGGCACCCCAGCAAAGAAGCAAACCCAAGAACCTGCAGCTGTGAAGCAACAATACTACCACTGCACCATCAAATATCAAGCATTGCAACATTTAGAAACCACAGATATTATGAGGAACAGATCAGATCAAATATGAGGCAAAAATCTGCAATTTTTTTTTATAAATGGTGGTGGGTAGGGAATTCAGGTCCTTAACACCTGCATACAAGGTACAGGGTTCAAGCCTAGGTATCTCTACCCACCACCATTTGTTCTCTCTAGCCACCAGTATATAGTAACTGGGGCATTACACACACACTCAGATTTGAGTATACGACTTTTGATCTAAGCCTCTTTTTGCCTAACAACCCCCTGCTAGTTGTATTTAATAACTATTGTCATAAAATATTGAAAACACAAAATACTGAAATCATTTTAATACAGGAAGGCATGCCCACTTGAGTCAGCCACATCACCTGCAAATTATATATACCAACACGCAGAACAACAGTTGGGAAAGGGCAAGTTCCCTTTTTCAATATTTTGAGTTTTCAGCATTTTGACTTTCACTATTTTGAGTTTTCAGACAATGAATGACACCCAGCTATATGCTTATCTGTAGAGAGAGATGCCATTTCTGGCATTAGAACTGGCTGAATACACTGCTAGATGAATGCAGGAAGAAACACATCTTAAAACATTGCCAGTTTCTTTTTTTCTTTCTGTCTTTCTTGCTGATCATGTTTGGGGGGTGAGAATAGCAGATATCGTAAGTAAGAATGGGTACTAATAGCAAAATTTCATATATACCTAAACTTATGGCATTTGGGTTCAGTGTATATGTATGAGGGTTCACAAGTTATAGTTAGAGTAAGGGCTAAACAATGGAATAGATGTTTTGGTATGTCGGGGTACTGGTATGTGTGTTATGTCTGCTTTGCCCTCTTTGTACTAACTTACTCATATGTACTCATCCTAACATTAACTCTACCCTGCACCTAATCACCCTATGTATTGCTTTACTAAACAGCCTTTCCCACACAGTACCATAATGCAGGCTTTGTCTGTCTGTGAGGTAGTGGTCCTTTTTATCATATGTATTTCTTTTTTCTGTAGCTGATCAGAAGACGATACTATATGGTTTCCTTTTTTATTCAGGAAATGTGTGGTGATGCTTGTTGTCAATCAGCTGACTTGTGGATGTGCTTCCAGTGATACGATGTGTATTGTTGCAAGTACAATCAACAGTTAGTTTTATACTCATATATAGGTACACTTAAAATAGTTAAAACACACATATTGGCTCCAAAATTGAATTAAAACTAGATCAATTCCTCAATGTGCATACTCTGAGACAATTGTACAATGATTTTTGCAATGGGGCAATCTGTCTTCATCCCCTGGCATTTGTATATACTCTCTTCAATACCAAGGATAGGGCACTACTGTCAGCCATCTGATTTGACAACCAAACTATGTCAACTGAAACAGATGACAAATTTAAAGACAATCAAATAAATGATCTCTCTGTCTTCATACAAACACACACACACACACACACACACACACACACACACGCAAACACACACATACCCGCTGCCTACACACACACACACACACACACACACACGCACACACACACACACACACACACACACACACACACACACACATCCAGCGTATGACCCGGTACACTCCTACCAGCCCAGCGATCAGCTCACCTGCACGACCCATCAGCTACCTTCACTCCAGTGACGATCAGCTACTAAATCCCCATCCGGTACATCCAATCCAGCCTACCACCAGCCCAGCGATCAGCTCTCCTGCACGACCCATCAGCTACCTCCACTCCTAACCAGAGATGAGCTACTAAATCCACACCTAACCGACGATCAGCTACTAAATCCCCGGCCGGTAAACTCCTGCATGCTGCTGCTGCTACTAAATCCTGCATGCTCCTCCTTCACCAAACGACCGACGATCAGTGCGCACGCACTAAGTCCTGCGAGAGCTGCTCTCAGTCCTCTTATTGGCTCTGACTGCGGCTGAAGCAGTCCGGAGCTCCTCTGTGTGGTGCGGTTGTCACCGCACAGAATCCTGGTATCTCACAGCAATGATTGCTGGGTACCTGTTTGTCCCTATCCGGACTGCTGGTAAGGCAGTCATGAATTTTTAGTTTCACAGATATTTTTTTTGTTTTATTTTCTAGGTGGGAGGGCTGCAGTCCGGCAGTCCGATAGGACGAGCCGCCCCTGGTTATATCTTTCTGCTATGCTCTCTGTTGTGGTGAACCTCCACCCCACACACACAGCTGGAGATTCACCAGTCATACCCTTGTACTATGTTCTGCTATGGTGAGCCCCTCACAGCTAGACATTCATTAGTCATGGTCTTATGCCATGTTCTTTGTCATGGTGAGTACCCCACTCCTTGATATTCACATTTCATATCTGTGCTCTCTGTTATGGTGAGACACCCCACACACACACACACACACACACACACACACAGTTGAACATTCACCAGTTATAAGCATACACAAAAGTCTTTTCCACTAAATTCCTATGTGGTCTTCTGCAGTATGGTGACTATGCTTTTTAATATCCTGAAATGGGCCGCATAGTTATGTAGTTATGATAATAAAGTAATTTTCTCTGAATTATCCCCTCAAATTATCTATGGTATGATCTCAGTTATTCTCATTAGAAGTAATATATAATTATCAACCATGGGATGGGTAAAGCCAATCTTAACACCAAATGGGGTAGGTTATTTTGAGCACAAAAAGGGAAATTGGCTAGGGTTAAATGGCCCACAAGGGCAGCTGGCCTAGTATTTACCTATGAACTGCTGACAAAATGCATTATGTTATTACACCCAGGGAGCACTAGCATGCTTGTCCTTGCTCCCTCCCAGGCTAAGGAGGTATGTGCAGATTGTGTTCGTGCATGGAGATTGCAAAGCCCATAGCACTGTGACTCTGTGCTCATGATACTTTTGCAAGCACACTGCTGCTGCCCAATGATGTACATCACATGATGCTCAGAATGTGTGGTTGTATCTATGGAGCTAACATTTCACACCTTCAGAAGAACAGAGCTGGGAAAATAAGATCTTTTTGCATCTGCTGCACAGGGACTATCAGCAGCACTTGCTGGCCGTTGTGATGGCTCATTATATAAAATGAATACCTAGCACTAGCATGCCAGGGCAGTGAGTGATGTCTTTGGCATATTCTGTTCTGGTGAGTAGTGTAGCCATTGCTATATTTACCTGCAAAGGGAACACCCTGGCCTGCTCTGTGAGTGGGAGGTAGGAGTTATGGAGACTGTGCCAGCCTTTTATAATAAGTACTGTATCTGTATATATATATATATATATATATATATATATATATATATATATATATATATATATACATATATAAACACACACACACACATCTATTGACATTTGATTACTAGGAAAGTCCTACTGGGTAAGAGCCCATTTTCAGCAGAGGTCTTGGGGAAAAAGCTCCAAAGTATTACAAAACATTTTAAGAATAATACTTTTAGCATCTAAAAAATAATACAAAAAACAAATACAGTTTAAATAATTATACCAAATTAGACATAATATGAAAACATTGGTTAACAGTAGATGCACATTATATGACAATGATTTAATAGTTAAAGAAATTTTAGGCAGTTCATAGAGAAATTAAAGATAAGTTAGTATAATTCAAACAGGAATTGCAAAACAAAATCAGAGAAAAGCAGGCTTATGGTATATTTAGAGAAACCTATAGGACAGAAACTGATAGAAGTAAGGAAGTGCGTGAGGAAAGGAGGGTAAGAAGATATAAGGTATAAACAGATATGTGTCCAAATTTAGGGATATAGTTTATCCTGGTGTTGAGCAAGAACAGAGCCTGCTTTTGGCTAGGAAGTCCTTCAGAATGGTTTTGAAGGATGGGAGGGAGGGTATTTACCTAATGGATAGAGATGAGTTGTTCCAGGCCTTTGCAACATGGCATGAGTACAGACAATTTCCAGCAGATTTGATAGCTTTGTGGACAGACAGGAGTTTCTGATCATTGGATTTTAATGACCGACTAGGAGCATAGTTGTGTAGAATGTTATTTAGTGCTGGACAAGCAGATGGCTGTTGGATAAGTTTATATGTGTAAGAAGGTGCATATATATTAAAATCCAAATAGCAAAGGTATGGCTCCAGTATACACAGTCACTAATTCCAAATGATATGTAGTACCAAGAAATAGAAGGCAGAGAAGATATTCTTGGAGCTCAGCTTTAATAACACTAGCGCTTTCACATACAGCTTCATCAGGTGTTTAACATTTGCTGACATAAACCACCTATATATACTCATTCAGAGCATCATATGATCAAAAAGAAATTCAAATTTAAAGAAACATCACATTTAAAAATATGTGAACAGCATCGTAATAGTGTAATATCAATTAAAAACATAACAATATATATAAAAACATAATACATATTATTAACGTAAAGGTCTCTTGCATAATATAGGTCTTATAGGGACATGATCACTAATAGGAAAACATTTGTTACAACGGTGGAAGTACATAAAACCGCTGATGCGGCTTTTCCTCCGCTGGTATCACCCTGTGAGCAGGGTAATGTTTTGAACTATGATAGAAACAATTTTTTATCAGGCACAAACAATATGGGACTCAATTTTCCTCTCCTAGTGAGGGAGAGGTCTATAAGTCGAGTAAGACAAGGGCAACAGAAGCTACAACAAAGAGGCAGAAGTGTCACGAGATACAAACGCAAATTGGGCGACGCTCCTACAAGCCCTTTAACGATAAAGAAAGCGTTTCAACAAGTGAAACGTTGATTGTTAATCTATCTGTTCACAATTTAACTAAACATGAACTGAGTGTTTTAAGTAAAGGTTTAATGTTTATTCCCACTGTGGATATGCAAATTTCTGATATTGTGTTTGACATTAAAATGTTTACACGGAATCTTACACTCAGGAATATGTATAATAATACTCATGTGATGTCTGCTAATTCTTTTAGAAGACCTAGCCTGTTTATTCCTAAACAGAATTCCTTAATCAATGCATTTGAACAACTGTGCATCTCTAGTGTGTATGAAACCTATAATAAGCGTAATGTTAATAGCAAATTCTATAGGAAGTATAATTTAACTAAGGATGAACATGGAGCTCTGATATCACTACAAAACAATGAGAATTTGATTATTAGACCAGCCGATAAAGGCAGACAGATAGTGTTGATGGATAGATCTGATTATGATAGAGCGATACAAGATATGTTATCTGATGCCAGTTTTTATGAACATATTACAACAGCTAGAGTTGATTATATGATACAGACTGTCCAGAATACTATTAGATGGTTACAATACACTTCTGTTATTGATCAAGATTTGGCCGATTACTTTTATATATCTAATCCCACCATTCCTGTTATACAAGGTTTGCCTAAAATACACAAAGACTACACCAGGCCTCCTATGAGACCAATAGTTTCTGGTAATAATTGGTGTACTGAATCATTATCTATTTATATTGATAAGTGTATCAAACCGGTAATGAATAAATCTTGTATAATATTAAGAGACACTGAACAGTTTTTAAGTGAATTACATGATTTTTCGAGAGATGTTGCCTCTACAGACAAGTTTATTTTTGTCACTCTAGATGTAACATCTCTCTTTACTGTCATACCAAATGATGTAGGTATTGAATATGTAGTACAATTATTGAATGTGATGGGAGACTTTAAGGAAAATGATATTTATTTGTTACAGACTTTATTGAACCTTGTTTTACGTAATAATATATTTGTGTATGATCAAAAAATATATTGGCAACGAAATGGTGTGGGTATGGGGAGCTCTTGCTCCAATAGTTATGCAAATGCTGTGATGAGTATATGGGAAACCAAATATGTAGTAAATGGTCCTTTCACTGCCTATATTTCCTTTTATAAAAGATTTGTAGATGATTTATTTATGCTTTGGAGAGGAAGTGAAGAAATGTTGTTTGAATTTGTAGAGTATCTTAATACATCGTCCAACTTTTTGCATTTTACTCTGAATTTTTCTATTATAGGTATAAATTTTCTAGATGTATATATTTCCAGAGATGACAGTGGTAAATTGATTAGTGGTTTATATAGAAAAGAATGTCATGCTAATCAGCTACTTAATAGATGCAGCATGCATCCTAATTTTGTCTTTAGAAATGTAGCTAAGAACCAATTCTTTAGAGCCTCAAGACTTAATGTTAATGACGGAGACTATCAGAAATTTAGGACTCAAACAGAGAAGGAATTGGTTGAAAGAGGATATGAACAACATTTGATTCAGTATACTTCTAATGTGGTAGATTCATTTAGATCTACCACAGCTAAACCCTACTTTTCTGAGAGTAGAACAAGGATTAGAAAGGCAGAAAATAGTAAACTCAGAATGTCCTTACACTATACCAGAGACATAGCTAAGTATATTGATGTCATCAACTCTCATTGGAATATTCTAACAACTGATGAACATATTAAAACAATTGTGGGTTTGAAAGCACAATTTTCTTTTAAGAATAAAAAGTCACTTAAGAATAGACTATGTAATAATATATCTAAGAATTTAGTTAGTATTGTTCCTGGTACTAAGCCTTGTGGCAGTTGTAATTATTGTGTTTATGTTTGTACAGACACACTTTTTAAACATCCAGATACAAATAAGAATTTTTATATTAATGTTATTGCAACATGTAATACTATGCATGTGGTATATCTTGCTACATGTACTTTATGTAATAAATATTATGTAGGTAAAACTGATCGCTCACTAAAAGAGAGAATTAGAGAGCATCTGTATAACATTAAGAAAAAGAACCTCATAAATGCACTTGCCAAACATGTGGTGAATACAAATGAATCACATATTTTTAAATTTCTAGTTATAGGTAGGACTTATGATAATGTGAGACGTGGGGATATTAGGTCCAGAACAGAAGAGTTGGAGGCTACTTAGTCAGACTTAGGGCAGATCATGGTCATGGTCTTAATGACCATGTCCCTATAAGACCTATATTACGCAAGAGACCTTTACGTTAATAATATGTGTTATGTTTTTATATATATTGTTATGTTTTTAATTGATATTACACTATTATGATGCTGTTCACATATTTTTAAATGTGATGTTTCTTTAAATTTGAATTTCTTTTTGATCATATGATGCTCTGAATGAGTATATATAGGTGGTTTATGTCAGCAAATGTTAAACACCTAATGAAGCTGTATGTGAAAGTGCTAGTGTTATTAAAGCTGAGCTCCAAGAATATCTTCTCTGCCTTCTATTTCTTGGTACTACATATCATTTGGAATTAGTGACTGTGTATACTGGAGCCATACCTTTGCTATTTGGATTTTCATTTGGACTACATTTTTTCAGCAGAGGTAATAGTTGTTTGTTTGGTGACTTTGTTGTTTTTATTGCATATATATTAAGTTGAAGGGGTGTAGTTCTAGCCAGTTTAGGCTTTTTAGTGCTTACAGAGCTGGGTTCTGAAAGGGGTATTTGCTGCAAAAATAAATAAATACAATATGACCATGGCTGTAATATGAATTACAATTCTAGTTGCAACACACATACATTACAATGTGTGTTTTATTCTCTCTCTCCCTTTTTTTTTTACTGACCCTTATACAAGTCCATCTGGGGTGCAAGATAGAAGCAGCAGGGGGCCCTTGGCTCTGTGTCTGGCTAATTTGCCTTGTTCTGAGTCACCAGTGGTTGCCAGGACTGTTTCTCACTAAGGGAACAAAGGCTAGCCTGTTGACGTTGACCTGGTAGACACTCTGCTGATCTCTGTAGCTTCCTTTCATGAGGGAGGGATGGAAGCTCCTGTTCTTAGGATGGTTAGGAGGGGTAAGATGCAATGGTTGGTCATATCTGAAATATACCAGCAACTGCTCTACCACACTGGGAATATGAAATGCCTCCTGATGCAGTTCATAGAGTCTCACAGCTGTCCCACCTCAACCATCAGGGAAACAGAGGCAGACCCTGTCCATGGTGTCAGTCACAGAGCTCAATGACATCTGGGTGATTTCACCTCTGAAGATTCAGACACACTTGCTACTCCCCACACTATCCCCTGTACTGGTGTTACCCTCCTTTATGTGTCATTCTTCATATCTTGTTTGTAGTTCAATCCTCTCTATCACCAGATGTCCTCCTCCTGCATGTCTGTATCCCTCCACTGCTGTCCTCAACTTTTGTGTCCATACTATCCTTGCCTTTCTAGCTCTGTGCTTTATGTTTGCTTGTCTGTCTCTCTTACTTACCTGCTCTCTCTTTCCTTTTCACCCAACTCCTTGTTGCCTTCCCAATTTATCCATCTTATAGAATGTAAAATGGATACCTGCCCCAAAAACAAAACAATTTGTCCCTCAAGGTTATAATTGTATGTGTTCCCCTGCTTTCTGTTTCCTCTTTTCTGCCTTTACTATTGCTCTCCCTTTCCTCCCTATTTATATAATGAACTAAGTTGGCCCTTTGCTGTTCTGGCCTTCTATGGTCTTCTCACGTTGTTTGAGTAGCTGCTATGAGGCACTTCATCGCACATGTGAATGCTGATAGCCTCGGATACAACACCTTACTGCTCCTGCTATATTAATCACATGACCACTCGTAGTGAGGCCACATTGCTACAGCTTAGTAACATGACTGTTGCCAGTAACATGACTGCTATGATTTACTATGAAACCCTCTTTTTCAGAATGGCACTGCTATGCTTGTCCTGCTACATATCTAGGCAGCACCAGGCCACATTGTCATCTTTGATATTTAGTCCTGTACCACAGCACTGGAATTATTTCTGAATACCTTTTAATGTTTTCTGTTTTTTTATTCAAATGATAAATGTTCCCATTGAGAGAAATTTTAATTTGTGTCAAAATTTACTTGTTTCTGAGGTAATAATAAATGTCTTTAAATATGTTATTTATCAGGAAAATGGGAATTTTTAGATGCTGTAATCAGATTGCTGTAGACCAGCCAAAGAAGCACAAAATGTTTTATTTGTCACAGTCCTAATAAATCAACACAGACAACCAAAGACACTTGACAACCTTTATTGTAATGAAAATGAATAACAAACATCAAACTTTTTTTTTTTTTTCAAAACAGGTTTATTGTTTTAACATATAAGAAAAATATCATAACAATTTTATACAAGTAATTAAAAATAGGTATTATTATAATATTCAACAAAACAACTAAAGTATTTACAAAGACATCCACTACAATCAGATCAATTAATTAAACTAAAATACCGTGCTATTGAAATTAGAATTTTTTTAACAAATTTTGTAAATTATCCCATACAATATAATATGATGTTTTCTAGTTGTTCTCATTCTAATTGTGCTTATTTCCATATGGCACATTATATTCATAACATTTTTAAATTCATTGAACGAAGGAGGTGTATCTGAAATCCAATTTCTAGTTATTATTTTCCTGGCCACTGCTAGGATAGACCATAACAAGGGAAGCTTAATCTTTTAACACATTGAGGTACAGGTGTGTTGAATAATATAAGAGACTTAGAAATAATGAAATTATCTGTAAAAGAGCCTGCAAAAATTCATTAATTGACTTCCAGTATTCTTTCAACTTCATACAGTCATAAAACATATGAGCCCAGTCAGCATTAATTTCTACATTACATCTCTTACATAGATTATCTTTATTATTTATTTTATTCATCATCAAAGGTGTATAAAAAGATCTATGTAAAAATTTCCATGTATAAAGTCTCCAGACAATGGAAGATGTAGTTCTATAAGCAGATTCCAATATATATTGTTTATCTTGTTGAGTTGGTGGGTCCCCATTAATAGAGGTGAAATAATTCCAGTATGAATCTGCACTGTAAAAAGTTTCTTGTCTGATAATTTTATGTATATATGAAAGTTTACCTTTATCAGAAACTTTATGCTGTAAATTTAATATCAAGTAATCAATCAGTTTTGGAATAGATTCTTTAACTGTTATAGACATTAGATCTATTCTATCAATGAGATGTTGTCTAAAGATCTGAACCTCTAACCAGCAAGTTTCTCTTAGATCAAATTCTTGTTTTAAGAAATCTAGATTTTAACTTTATTATCAGATATCAGCTGATACCAGTACTTTAGATCATTATCTATAGCTAAATGAGCTCCTTCAGAAGTAGATGACATAAGCATACCCTGAGTATACATTATAGGAATACAATAAAATTCCATTCCCTATACTTAGGGTGCATGAATATAAAGTTACGATAACTAATAATAATATTTAATGGGTAACAAACCATATGTTTAGGCGTAATAGGTGAAGTACAAAATTCCTTTAGCAACCACAACATGGAGTTATTTACAATCATATTTTTATGTGTTAAGGAGATTTTCATGAAGTGCATACTAATTAGCTCCCAATAATCTTTCCATTTTGCGATATATGACTGATCTATTAATAAAGTAATAACTTTTATAATAGAAGAGATAATATATAAATTAAAGTCTGGAAAAGAAATACCCCCTTGAGACCAGCTATTAGTATGTTTCTTTAATGCAATCCTAGGTCTATTAGGTGCCCATAAGAAATTTAACATTAGAGTATTCAGTTTCTTGATAATTATTTTTGTAGGTGAAAGTATTATTGATTGTATTAAGTATAAAATCTTGGGGAATATTATCATTTTAATAATTGTAAGTCTCTCCTCCATAGTAAAAAACATATTATTCCAGGTATTAAAAGATTTTGTATATTAAGAAAACAGGTATTATAGTTATTATATATAATAGATTTAATATCTTTAGATAGTAGTATACCTAAATAAGTTATCTGACCTGAATTGGGTACATATTTACTAAAATCACTAATGAGAATATTTTTTCGTGTATATATAGGTAGTATTTTAGTTTTTTCTTCATTGAATATTAAACCAGAAATACTTTTAAAATTCATCATTTTATCAAATAAAGACTGCATAGAAGAATTAGATCCTGCTGATGTAATTAGAACATCATCTGCAAAAAGTTGAATTTCTGATGTTGTATTTTCATCTATTTCAAAACCCTCTATGTCAGTACTGTTTCTAATCAAATTAGCCCAAGGCTCCATTACTAAAGTGAATAATAGTGGAGAAAGTGGACATCCTTGCTTTGTACCTTTAAGAATGGGTATTTTTTGTGAAACATATGTTCCTACCTTAATATAAGCCAGCGTTCCTTTGTATAAATGCTCAATTAAATTTACAAATGCATCCGAGAAGTTTGTGCATTTCAGTAAGGTAAACAGATAGTCCCAACTTACTGAATCAAATGCTGAACCTATATCAAGACTATAAGTGTTAAATCTTTCTTTTCCTATTTGCAAAATCAATTATTGTTAAAGTTCCTCTTATATTATCACAAGTATTTCTATTTACAATGAAGCCCGCCTGATCTATATCTATAATGCCGGGATGATTGTCTTCAATCTATCAGCAAAAATACTCATAAACATTTTATAATCAACATTAAGTAATGAGATGGGTTGATATGAAGAACATCTAGTTGGATCTTTATTAGGTTTTAAAATTGGTGAAATAAATGTATATTGCCAAGATGGGGGGTTATTAACTCAGTTTGGGCCAAAATAAAAACCTTATGTATTAATGAATATGTAGTTTTAGAAAGGATTTTATATATCTCTGGTATAATACCATCATTACCCGGTGCTTTGTTTGATTTAAGCTTATTTATTTGTGTAATAACTTCTGTATATGAAATACTCTTGTCCAATAGTTTAATCTGTTGTTTATTAAGCTTTTTATTCATGTTTGTGGTTATAAACTCCTTTATTGTATCTTTAGGTTCCATGTTAATGTTGTTATGGTCAATCTTGTGAAAGTGATTTCTAAATTCATCCAGTATTTCTGGTATACTAGAAACATTCTTCTTTTTCCTTAGAGAAAAGATTTCTTTGATATGGTTTTGTTTATTCAATCTTTTTGTTTTATTTTTAAGTCTATGTAAGTATTTGGGGCTTATTGAATAAGACAAAAACTTGTATTTCTCTAAAGTTATTTTAACTTTATGAGTTAAAATTTCTTTGTATTTCTCATTTAGTTTGTTTATTTCTTCAATAACTTTCTTGTCCATAATATTTTCTTTATTATTATGTTTATAAGAGTCTAATTTACTTTGAATATCTAACAATTCCTTATCCCAAGATTTCCTTTTATTATTATACCATCTGATACTTTGTCCATATAGATATGATTTTAAGGCATCCCAAACATAGACAATGGAGACTTCAGGAGTATTATTTATGTCTAGAAAATGTTGTACTTCTGAAAGTATATATTCTTTATAGTCTTTTAGCTGAGTTAAGTATGCTGGTATCCTTTTGATCTGAACATTATGAGTATTTTTTATCATGAATTCAAAAACAATTGAGTTATGATCAGATATAGGACATGAAATGATTTTGGAATTAATTAAATCTGTTACCATCTGGTTAGAAATAAAGACCCTATCTATTTTTGAATAAGTTTTGTATCTGTTAGAAAAAAGGTGTATGGTAATGATTTTGAATCTATCTGATTATTAATATCATTCAAATGATAAGAATTAGCAAAATCATTTAAATGTTTTGCATTAGATGTAATTCTTCTTTTCCTTATAGTGGTAGTATCACTTTCATGTAGTATACAATTAAAATCACCAGCTAAAATAATATCCCTATAGAGAATGATATGATCTTATCAATATGATGTTTCACTGTATTAATACCAATTCCAGGTATCCAATATACATTAATTAAAGTGTAAGTCTTCCCATTAATTTGTATTGTAACCATACAAAACATTCCTTTGTCATCCTGATAAGACTTAATGGTTTTAGGAATGGGCATACTTTTATTCCATAAAATAGCCACTCCTCTTTTTTCTGAGTGTGCTCTGAACTAACCAATACTGTATACATATTAGTGGCTAGTTTATCAATATCTTTTTTCAAGAGATGGGTTTCTTGCAGGAAGACTAGATTGGCCTTGTGTAAATTAATGTATCTTATTAGGCTTGCCCTTTTACACGGATTATTCAATCCATTAATGTTTAAAGAGATTCCTTTTAAAGATGTCATTTGGCATTTTTAAAACTCAAGAATCTTATGGTTGAAATAACAAATAACAAGATAAATAATGTTACATCTCCTCTTTTAGGTGTACCTTTAAATATAGCTGTATTTATTAAATCTCTTATGGGATTTTGTATAGGATTCAATTTTGTTTGTAGTGACAATGAGTGTACAAAATATATTGTGGATGTCAAAACTATATACATATAACAATGAACAAGTGAAAATAATGTAAGGATTAAACCTTGCATCCAGCCTGGAGTTGAAAACTCCAACTTAGAGTAGTATTTACTACTCAAGTTAACCCCCTACCCTAAGCAGCAGTACCTCAGCTACTACCTTATCAATTTAATACTAGTTATATTTAACTGAGGTTAACAGTTTTCAATTCAATTATCTATCAAGACAAAACTACACATTTGGTAAAACAGCATCATATAAACTAAAATAAACTTTTTTTTTTTTTTTAAAACTGTTCATACTACTATATATATAGATCTATGTAATATATAACACTTGTATTCAAATAGCATTCAAATAATCTTGATGTTAGAAATCAAGAGGAGAGAAAATTAGGTTCTAACATTCATTTAAATCAAAAACTTTGGCTAATATGATTCAGACATTACATATATTAAGATGCATCTATTTTCTGTCATGTGAATACTATTAACAGCTTCCAAAAAAAAATCTTGAATTGTTTGTATATGAGCATTTACTTAAACTCATTATTGTCAATAGAGTAAAATATTGTATTCATAAAAATTATTATAAATCATATTGCATAGTTATGCAAATTCTCAGAAACACTTGCATTATTAAATAAAAAAAAAAAAAAGCCATCACACATATACACACAGACACACACACACACACACATACACACACACATATATATATATATATATATATATATATATATATATATATATATATATATATATATATATATATCTGATCTCACTGAGTTATGTCCTTGTTGGGCACTATCCTACTTGCTGTCCCTAGAATAAATCTGTCTGCTTTATAGAAAATAATGCACAGCAAACACATTTTAGTAACCAGATTTTACAATTATGCTAACCTACTGCTTTAAAATATATCACATGACATTTCTTCCAGAATAGAATTATAAAATTGTTTATGCTTGTCAATCAGATGAATTAAATGAATTATAATAAAGTATATGTTTGGAACACAAGTTTTTAACACAGATTATTATGCTGCTGTTAAGCAGATTTTCAAAAACATTTAAATAAATGTTTCATTTTCTTTGCCTTCTAAAATAAGACATTTACTTACTACAAGAAACTACATCATTTAAATTCATTATAACTGACATATTTTATGAATAGAGTATTTTTCCTGAATCTGTGATGTGTCAGTATGATAACTAGGTCAGAGGTTATACTAACTGCTTTCAGTTTCTCTGTGAGAATTCTGTGAGTTGAAGCTTTTGATGCAGCTTATGGACACTGTGCATGAGACAGCCCACATCCCAGATTGTCTCCCTTAACATTTTGGCGGGAAACTTATTAAAACTTGTGGCAAACATTCATTTTGTCAATAGAGTAAAATATTGTATTCATAGAAATTATTATAAATCATATTGGATAATTATGCAGATTCTCAGAAACACTTGCATTATTATATAAAAAAAAAAAAGCCATCACACTCACACACACACACACACACACACACACACACATATATATATATATATATATATATATATATATATATATATATATATATATATCTGATCTCACTGAGTTGTGTCTTTGTTGAGCACTATCCTACTTGCTGTCCCTAGAATAAATCTGTCTGCTTTATACAAAATAATGCACAGCAAACACATATTAGTAACCAGATTTTACAATCATGCTAACCTACTGCTTTAAAATATATCACATGACATTTCTTCCAGAATAGAGTTATAAGATTATTTATGCTTGTCAATCAGATGAATTAAATGAGTTATAATAAAGTATATGTTTGGAACACAAATTTTTAACACAGATTATTATGCTGCTGTTAAGTAGATTTTCAAAAATATTTAAATAAATGTTTCATTTTCTATGCCTTCTAAAATAAGACATTTACTTACTACAAGAAACTACATCATTTAAACTCATTATAACTGACATATTTTATGAATAGAGTATTTTTCCTGACTCTGTGGTGTGTCAGTGTGATAACTATGTCAAAGGTTATACTAACTGCTTTCAGTTTCTCTGTGAGAATTCTGTGAGTTGAAGCTTCTGAAGTAATTCATGGACACTGTGCATGAGACAACCCACATCTCAGATTGTCTCTCTTAACATTTTGGCGGGAAACTTATTAAAACTAGTGACAAACATTCATTTAGCAGTGTAAATGCATCTAAACATGACAAAACCTTCACAATGTATTCCACAGACCATTACAGCCTCTTACTTCTTTTCAGAAAGAGAAACAAATTGAATCACAGCTTGCCATTAAATCTTCAGATATTTTGACTGGTTATGAAACAAAACATTATAACTGACATATTTTATGAATAGAGTATTTTCCTGGATCTGTGGTGTGTCAGTGTGATAACTATGTCAAAGGTTATACTAACTGCTTTCAGTTTCTCTGTGAGAATTCTGTGAGTTGAAGCTTTTGAAGTAGTTCATGGACACTGTGCATGAGACAGCCCACATCCCAGATTGTCTCTCTTAACATTTTGGTGGGAAACTTATTAAAAACTAGTGACAAACATTCATTTAGCAGTGTAAATGCATCTAAACATGACAAAACCTTCACAATGTATTCCACAGATCATTACAGCCTCTATGTAAGTGAAATTAAGCCCAAAATTACCAACAAGCAATAAAACTCAACATTCTTCTCCCAACTCAATTTTCATACAAATCCTATTATTCACTGTGCCCACACAATCAAAAGCATTTCTATATATTAATAAAGAAAAGAAAAAGAGAGTAGAAAATAAAAGGGAGTGAGGCAGAAATACAAAAATGTAAGAGAAAGCTGTAAGAAGTATATACAATGGAATGTTACTTACTGTTTATATTAATAGAGTTAAAAATAAAACATATTATTTACTCTTATTTAGTTCTGATTATTATTAGTTAAAGCATGGCAGATTATTTACAAACAAGCATAAGCAGTATAATCAAGAAAGTATAATTAGAAATAGCATTTGAAGAACTTATAAACTTTTACAAGGAATAAATATGTTATTATTCTATTAATGATATTTTCATTACTGTTCTCTCCTGCCCTCCCCACCCTTTACCCACTACATAATCTAAATAGAGTGTCATTGTTTAAACAAAGAAAATAATAAAAGGAGAAGGAAAAAAAGGTAAAGATAAAAATGTATCAAATTACTAACCTTACTTCTTTTCAGAAAGAGAAACAAATTGAATCACAGCTTGCCATTAAATCTTCAGGTATTTTGACTGGTTATGAAACAAAACATTTCTTTGCACATAGAGAATAACTTTGATTAAATCTTTTCCAAAATATTTGTGGCTTTCTGGAAATGCAGGAACTATATTCAAAAAGATTAATAATGAACTAAAATGATGAGAGAGAAAAAAACATATAACAAATCATTTGTTTTTTAGTCTCTTCTTCTTCTCTGAAGTCTTCCACGAAGCTTCAGTTGCCAATCTCTTTAATGAAGAACTAGCCCATTCCATTTCTTCTATTTTATCCAAAATCCTTTTTTCTTTGACAAACAGTAAAGCAGAGTCTAAATCATCGAAAACCTTAGGACCATCTGGAAGGAAGATTTTAAGCTTGGCAGGAAACAGAAGGTATGTTTTAAACTGTGCATTTTTAAGCTCAATATTAGTGGCAGAAAAACTTTTCTTTTAGCTATTACCATGGAAGAATAGTCATTGTCAAAACGCACAGTTGTCTCATTAATCTTAACAGGAGCTTTAGCCCAAGCAGATTTAAGAACCATCTCTTTATCAAAAGATGATAGAAATCTAACTATAACTGATCTAGGATAGTTTTTGCTAGAGTTAGTATTAGCTATAGATCTATGTGCTCTTTCGATACCAAAAGAGAATGCTTCTGGTAAGTCTAAAGTTTTAGGAGCCAAGTTGTTAAAAAGAAGTAATATTGTTACCTTCAATATTTTCTGGCAGTCCAAAATCCTAATGTTATTGCCTAGATCTATTTTCCAGGTCATCCAGCTTTGTTTGTAAATGTGTATTTTGTTTCAGCAGAAACTCAATGTTGATTTCCTCTTCTTGGATTCTATTTTCCATGTCATTCACAGCTTCTTCTATGCCTGTCATCTGGATCTTCTGTTGTTGCAGGTCTGTATGTAACAGGTCTATTTGTTTTGTAGTTTTTTCTATGAAGGTGTCTATTTTAGTATCCATTTTATCCATTTTATCAGTAAGTTGCTGGATTATAATTATCAGAGACTGAAGTTCTTTCTTGATGCTGGAGTCTTGAGAATTTGTCTTACTGGAACTCATTTCAGACTGATAAACTGACAGGAAAATTTCCACAGTGATTTCTGACAGGAATATTGTTAAGATTTCCTTTCTTTTTTAGATATAGTTCAAGAACTATATACAACAAACATATTTAGAAAGAAAATTACTTCAAAAATTAATTTTTTAAGTAATTAATTCCTGTCAGTGTAATGAAATTGGTGGAGCTGAAGAAATCTGCTGCTATCCTGTGTTCATCCTTGGCCACGCCCAAACATCAAACTTTATTGAGCCACACAAATTCAACATTGCAATAAATAGGATAGTAAACATAAGGGCAGCGCACCCACTCACCCTTGGATAAGCAGCATCTTCCTCACTTATCATAGTAATCATGAAGGCAGCGTCCCCACTCACCTTAATATCATCAATTCCATAATTCCATTCCAAGTCATCGACCATCACTTCCAAATATCCTACTGAGGGGGACAGAAGAGGGTCAAGCCTGACCCTCTCCTCCACCCCTCAAGCCACATCAAACGGGTGGGCTGGGAGGGCAACAAGACCACACCAAAATGTGCTTACTCATACCAGTTTCCCCTACAACCCCCCCCCTAATACCCACCCCTATGCCTTACCTCACTTCGTCTCCCAGCTCCCAACTTAATTAACTCTTTCCTACCCACTCCCTACCCACACCTACCTAACCTACCTATCATCCTACATCCAGTCCCCCCCACTCTATTCCTACCAAGGTCATCCCGTGACAAATCTGTCTGTTCCAAACTTCACTTGTCATGGTCCTAATAAATCAACACAGACAACCAAAGACATTTGACAACCTTTATTGTAATGAAAATGAATAACAAACATCAAACTTTATTGAGCCACACAAATTCAACATTGCAACTAATAGGATAGTAAACATAAGGGCAGTGCACCCACTCACCCTTCGATAAGCAGCATCCCCCACTTGCTCACTTATCATAGTAATCATGAAGGCAACATCCCTGCTCACCTTAATATCATCAATTCCAAGTCATCCACCATCAAGTCCAAATATCCTGCTGAGGGGACAGAAGAGGGTCAAGCCTGAACCACTTCTCCACCCACCAGCCCAAAGGGCTGTTCCCCCTCAGACCATACCACTTTTCAATAGAACCTCCACCTTCATGCCTAGGTTAAGATTAAATAAATCAAGCCCAAATTCACTGAGACAAACTCCATCTGACCTATACCATACAGGATCCCTGCTTTCAAACTCCACATGCCATATCATATGCACCCTAAAGTCCTTCAAACATTTCGACAATGTAAAATTAACATACCTCCAAGCCCTCTCCACCACCACAAAATTCCTTGCCTCTCTCCACACCAACCGGGGAATAATCTCAGACCATATCAAAACCAAAGATGGATACATCCTCCTCAATGCTAACACATCCTCACAAATGTGATGTACCAACTGCCTTTTTGGAACCTTACCTAAATCATTCCCCCCTGAATGTATCAACAACAACTGCAGCAACCCCCATTGACTCTGTAACCCAATAAATACCTGCAAAATCCTGCTCCACATCAACCCTCTAACACCATGCCAGATGACCTTCCATCCAAAACAGTCCAGCCCCAGATTCATTCTGTTGCGTCTAAATGCTGCATGCCTAGCTGCCCAAAAGACGAAAGAATGCCCCAAGATGATGATCCTTCTGCTACCTACAAAAAAACAAAAAAAAAAAAACTATAAACAAATCCTACCACAAAGCTACTTAATATAAGACAAAAAAACATTGGAAGACCACCTTTCCACCCTTTTGATGACTTCTATAGAACTTCCTTCCTTCACTAAGTTCGATGCCCTACCCATCCTAAAAGAATGAGAAGAAAACTTATCCCCTTCTAAACCAACACTTACAAAGAGCCCCCCTCATAATCAAATTCAATTGCTCACCCGTCAAGCCTTTACCACCTACTGAAGTAAAAACCAAACCTTGCACTCTACCCCTCTGGACCATCCATAATCTCTTCCCCCACACCACAGGACATCTCCAACTTACCTCAGTTGCTTCCAATACCATCAGGGCCCCACGTCCCTCCTGATTCATCTTTGAATACCACAGCTGAATATGCACCACCCGAGGTGACATCAGCACATCCTCCCATAATAATGAACCCAATAACTCAGACACTCTAAACACCCCACAATACATGCAGACCGTGCTTCACACCACATACTCCTCCAAGGATCCACACACCTTAGCTAAACCCTGTAGCAACATGCTTAAGATCTCCTTCATCACCGGCCATCTCCTATCTATGACCCCACCTTCAACTCTACCCCAACCCTTTAATACTCGACTCACCACCCAGGACCTAGTCCAATCCTGCAATCCGGCCAAACGAGTAAAATCAGCAATGGCTGCCAACACCACCCTCACTGTCCTAACTGCCCTTCCCTGTTCCCTCAACATGGCCAAGTAATGCAACAACAAAACCTCTAACCACTGACACTCCTCATCCAATAACTGCCTCAAGAACTGGTCAAAATGAAATAAAGCCCTACTGTAAGCTCTTCTCATAGACACTGCCCATGACTGCTACACCACCTGCCAGTTACTATGGACCAATCTGCCAAATGTCCTCTGGAATGATTGCCGGATGCAATGCCAATGTTGGGGCCACCTGCCAAAACCTGCAAAAGTGAAAATGAGACACCTATCAGCTATCTCATTCTTGAACCCAGGCACATGCAATGCTGTGAAGGAAAAGTTAATCGTCAAACTCTGCAAATTAATTTCCTGAGAACAAGTAACAAACGAGGAGATTTAGCCATCTTAACATTTAACACCCTCACCGCTGCAGCATTGTCCGAATAAAAAAACACCTTCCTACCTTTTAAACAATCCTGCCAAACCACAGAAGCCGCCCAAATAGACATCAATTCCAAAAAGGCAACATCCCGTTATCACTCTTCTGACCAATGATCCGACCAAGGAGCCGAAAACCATTGGCCTGTAAAGTAAGCTCCCATCCCCAGACCCCCAGCTGCATCAGTAAACAACTGCTCCACCCAATCTGACTGCCAGAATGAAATCCCATTAAACTGCTCAAAACATTTCATCCACAACTCTAAATCCTCTCACACTAGCTTAGTTACCCTCACTCTGTGTTGCTTACTCCTCCATCCTTTCAAAAGAAATGCTACAGACCAGCAAAATGTGCACCCTAGATGCACATCCCTACAAGCGAATTTCATCAAACCCAACAATTCCATAGCCTCTCACACCCAAGCCTTGGACCTGGACTTCACCCAACCAATTTTCTCCTGCAGCCAAACCAACTTGTCCTGCAGTAAACAAAACAGACCTTGTCCTGCATCTACAGTCAAGCCCAAAAAATCCAACACATTTGCAGGGCCCTCTAAGTTGTGCTTAGCCAAAGGAACTCAGAGGGACTTACACATTCCCACAAACTCATGCAAAGCTGCCTGTGCCTTATCTCGACCATCACCCACCAAAAAAAATAATCTATTTTTATTTATTTTTATTTTATTTTACATTTGTTAACCGGGTTAGACTGGCTGAGCTTTTGGCTCATTTTCCGCAGAGACCCGGGGAAAAAAGCTCCTCAGGACTAGAAAACAATTTATTACATTTTAGTAACATAGTAGTAATAATCAGCTACAGGATCTTACAAGCAGAGACCTGGAGAGAAAAAAGCTCCTCATGCAATTCAATTATACAGAGTATTAACAATTGGCAGACAAGTATGTGAGTTGTTACAAACAAGATTTTAAACAATTAGCAGAAGAAAATGTGACAAGTTACAATATTATTTAAGCTGCTTAGAGCAAAATGAGTTAATAGTTAGGCAGATGCTTATTTAAAGTGGGTAGGATCTAGTTGTATAGGAGTTTGGAAACAAGAAAGGAAAGTAAGAATGGCTAGTAGGAGATTTAGGGGAGGCAGATTATAGGCGACAGACTAGACAGGTAGGTTATTTTGAGACTGTAAGAATTAAGAGTGGTTGGAGACAGAAGAAGGTAAGAGGTAGAAGAGGCAGGGGAATAGTGTTAGAGATACATTAAGAGTGAGGTGGTGAAATAGGTGAAAGGATGGTGGTTTCATGGTGGTTGGCTACAGTGGCACGGTCATTTTGTTTTTAGGTATTTTCTTGTGGCTAATTTGAAACTTTTGCTATGCTGGAGGGATTTTATTTCTAAGGGGAGTTGGTTCCAGGATGTAGCTGGGTTATAGTTATAGAGAAGGTAGCCTATTATGGTTTCAGGTTTGTAGATGTCTAATAATTCTTGATTTGAGCTGCGTAGCATCCTAGCAGGGGAATATTTGGATATGATAGTGGAGAGGCTGGGGCAGAAGGAGGGTAGATAGAGGATAGAGTGGATGATTTGTAGTTGGTATAGTTGGAGCAGCTGAGGGAATTCTAGCCAGTCTAGTTGCTGTAGTGCTAAGCAGTGGTGTGACTTGTAGGTTTAGTTAGCTGCAAATCTGGCGATCTTATTATAGGTAGTTTCAAGCTTGGAAATAAGTGTAGAATTTAGGTTTGTGAATATGTGGCAGCTGTACAGGAGTGTTGGGAGTAATAAAGCTAGAGAGAGTTATTTGGGCAGTGTTAGTTAAGTATTTTTTGCTACAGAAAAGGTGTCCAAGTTTCTGATGAGTTCATTTTACCGAGTTAGTAATATGTAGATCAGAGATCAAACATAAGCTATCATCTATTGTAACACCTAGCAATTTAGTACTAGATTCAACTGAGATGATAGTGTTGTTGCAGCATAAGATGGTAAATGTACTTTTGAGTGTGGTGATGTTTTTAGGGAGGAAGAGTAGGAGCTTAGTGTTTTTTGGATTAAGTATTAGTTTATCATCACTAAGCCAATTCTCAATGGTGTGGAAGGATGCCCGGGTAGTTGAGTGGAGGTCAGTTGGGTTGTCAGCAATGGTAATAACAGGTGAGTCATCAGCATATTGCACAAGAGATGACTGGGGACAAGGAGTAGAGCAAGTTGGTGAAAATATTAGAGAGTAGTGGTCCAAGTATGGACCCTTGGGGGACTCCCATTTGTACAGTGAGAGGGGAGGATAGTGCAGAGAGCCATTTAACTGATTGCTGGTGGGTAGAGACATAGCTGGTGAACCAGGAGATAGTAGGGGGAGAGTGAGTTTATCTAGAAGGACTGGGTGAGAGACCATGTCAAGGGCTTTAGAAAGGTCAAGGAATAGGCATGAGACAAGTTTATTGTTATCACGAGCTAGGGAGACTATGTTGATGAATGATATGAGTGCAGTAGTTGTACTATGCTTGGGATGGAAACCATGCTGTGTGGGTGTGAGAAGGTTTTCCTGGTGAAGATAATGCATTACCTGCTTGTGAATGCATTTCTCTAAGATTTTTGAGAGTGGAGAGATTATGGCAAACGGTCTGAAGTTAAGTTGGATATGTCTGAGGAGTTCCCCCCTTTGTGAATGGGTAGAGTAAAGAAATTCTTCCATACAGTGGGAACATAGGATTCAGAAATGGATCGGTTGATTAAGATGGATACAGGATAGGCAAGAGGTTGACAGGCAATCTGCAGGAAGTAAGAGGGTATCTTGTCAACAGATGGGGAGCAAGGTTTAAGTTTAGAGAGTAATGACTTTACATAGTTAATTGCTACTACTTTTAGAGAGAAGGAGTTAGGAGGGTTTGGAAGAGGTATAAAGTTTGTAGGGGTGCTAGTGTTGTTTCTGGGGGGGGGTTTATTATGGAGATTATTGAGTTTATAAAATGATTGTTAAATTTGTTTGTTATTTCTGCAGGTGTTGCACTGGGACATGGGTTAGGAGAGGAAGGGTTTCCTGGATGAAGACTCTGTTTAATAGAGCTCCAGAATTTCTTTGGGTCTGATTTAAGAGTAGAGGGAAGATTGGCATAGAAGCTTATTTTGTCATAATGGATGATTTTTTATGTTATTTCTGAGTTCTTTATATTTCTGAAGAAGAGAAGGGTCCTCATTTTAGTCCACATTTTCCAAATCCTATCCCGGTCTTTCATGAGGGTTCTGGTAGATTTAGTGAGCCAGGGAGCAGTATTAGATTTGATTCTAATTGTACAAAGAGGAGCAAGGGAGTTGGGAATGTTTAGGAATATAGTGTTGAAGAAGTGGACAGCTTCATCTAAAGGAAGAGTGGTAAGGTAAGACCAGTTAATTTTGGAGAGTTGGTGAATAAAAGAGTTAGGACAAAAATGAGAAAATGAGCAGGTGGTAATAAATTTGTTAGGTTTGGTAAGGTGGGGAGTATGTCTGGTAACTGTTATAGGGAGTTATGATAGTTTTGAGGGTGGGAGACCAATATCCAGTCAAGAAGAGAGCTAGGTAGGTGAGATTTATTAATGTAGGTTGGGGTTGTGATCAGCTGCTCAAACCCATGTAGGTTTATACAGGAAGTAGTGTTAGGAGCTTGTATTGTAAGCCAATCAATATTTACATCTCCCAGTATAATTATTTAATTGTGGATAGTATGTGAGAGGTGAGATAAGATGTTCTCAAGTATGTTAATAGTATCACCAGGGGAATACAGATTGCTGTGACAGTTATGGTTTTGAAACTAAGTTTGAAGTTGGTCAGTAGGAGTTCAGCTGGTGAGAAGGAGGGTAAGTTTTGTGTGGGATTGATTTGGAAGAGACAATTGGAGTAGAGTATGGAGACAACTCCTCCTTTTCTTTTAGGTCAATCTAATCTAAGGATATTATAGCCAGGAGGGATGATTTCACTGTCCAGATGGTGTGGTTTTAACCATGTTTCAGTTAGGGTAACTATGTCAGGAGTATAGTTAGCTATCCAAGCATGGAGTTCCTGAACTTTATTTACTAGGCTATTGATGTGGATAGAGCAAAATTGTACTTGTTTTTGTGGGTTGGAGGGGTTGGCAGTTTTAGATACAGGGGGGTTATTGTTCAGGGTAGTGTCTGTAGGGCCTGGGTTAGGATGAATGTCACCAGATAGAAGTAGAGGTTTGTAATGGGGTTTTAATTTGAGTAAATAGACTTTTTTTTTTGTTTTAAAGGGGAGGGGGAGATATTTTTATTTTACGAATGGAAGTGGTGGGGGAAGGATGGAGGGACAAATTAGTAGATAGGGTTGTGGTGTAGTACTTGAGTTAAGAGTGGTGTTTGAGGGATGGAAATAGGGAGTAGGTAACTGTGAGTGATAGGAGGTGAGGTGATAGAGTATAAGGAGTAGAGAAGGTAAGAATATAGTTTGAGTTGTAAGAGACATGTCACTTATTGGAATGTAGAACAGAGGATGAGATGAAGGGGTGGGAGTAAGGTATAGTAGTCTTTGATAGTGGAATAGTAGGTAAGTGTGGGGACGAGCAAAGAAGGGAGGTAGTATGAGAACAGGAAGTAGAAGGATGGGGGATTTGGGAGGAAGTGAGGGATGTGGTTGTATGGATAGGTATAAAGGTAATGATATGGGGGGTGGGTGAGAAGTGAGCAGAGCGAATGGTGTGGGGCTACACCTTCCAGATAGAACTTACCTAAAAAAAAAAAACTATCAGCTAGTGCAGGGACACTTACTAGAGATGCTACACCTGGAGGGCTTTCAGCTGCAATTAGAGCAAATATGGCATCCAGGGTTTTTAAAACCTTTGATGTGTTGTACCTGATCAATCACGGGTGGGGGAAGGGAGGGAAACCATCAATTGGAATTCAAAGTAGCAGAGGAGAATCCAAAGAACTCTGCTAACCTAGCTAATTATCAAAGGACAGCCAATGAAATAAGGTAAACATACAGGCACCCTTGTTCAAGGACTGGAAGGTTTCTCCAAGAAAAACTATGTGTAGGAGTACACCAGAGGTAGACGTTGTATGCTGCTTACTAGTTTGCAATGGCAGATTTTATTCTCTTTTATATTTATATTCCCCTTTGGTCATTGTTTGCTGCACACAATGTAGCTAAAGATAAAAGCAGCTGGAGACTTTGCACCTCTGTTTGGTGTTTAGTTAAGGACAAGTATAGAGGAGGAGGGACTGAAGGCTATGAATATTGAGAGGGGTTAAATACCTTAACATACAATAAATTATCAACAGTGAAATGGATGAAAGGGGTGGGGGTGGGCTAAGAGGAAGAAGGTTTGCAGATGTTGCCCCTGGGGTATGCACTCTAGCTGACTGTAACAGATTTTAACAAGGCATAATAGTAGTCACAAAAGCTGGCACCTACACTACACAAGTGGCAACAACAAGGTTCCTGGAGTTAAACCTGGGGCTGCAGTCTATTTTTGGATGATTGCTGGTTAGAATTTTCTTTGCTTTTAGCTGGAGTGAGAGGATTCCTTGCTCACACAAGTGGGTGGGGGGGGGCAAAGCTTTCAGGTCCTCAGTGGCTCTAAAAGTTGCAAAGAAGAGAAAAGGAAAGAATGTAAGACTAAAAGCAATAAAATAAGGACATCAAAATAAGCACAGCCATCATAAATACTGTAGAGAAAGCAAAGCAAGTGAACATAGATTATTAGAAGTCATCAAAAGAAATACATTCAGACTATGCAACCAGTCTTATTCAGCAGCAGTCAGTATAACTAGTTAGAATATCCTATTACCAGACAATATTGCAACTATGTAGCAGTTTCACCAGTTTGCCATAAATATCATTCTGCACTTTACAATGTATGTTTAACTTACAGAAACAGAATATACAGTAGCAGCAGTGTAACTAGTTGGAATATACTATTACCAGACAATAAGGCAACAATGTAGCAGTTTCACAGGTTTGCAGTACTTTACAATGTATGTTTAACTTACAGAAACAGAGTATTCATTAGCAGCATTCAGTGTAACTAGGTGGAATGTACTATTACCAGACAATATTTACACAATGTAGCAGTTTCACCAGTTTACCATACATATCATTCAGCACTTAAAAAAGAAAGTATTTCTCCCTTAGCATTATCATTTAGAGGAACTCTGAATCAGGTTTACTGAAATTGGGAGCAAACAAAAACATAAGCTTCTAATATCCAAATATAAACTATACCAGCAAAAATAAAAAATAACTGGAAAGCTACCTTAGAGAGAAATTACTGTACTACTCTATGCAGGGACAGTGAGTTTACAGTGTGGAAGACAACACTGAGAAAAAGAAAAATAATACCATCACTTACTAGAGATGCTACACCTGGAGGGCTTTCAGCTGCAATTAGAGCAAATATGGCATCCAGGGTTTTTAAAACCTTTGGTGTGTTGTACCTGAGCAATCACTTGGGGGGCATCAATTGGAATTTAAAATAGCAGGGGAGAATCCAAAGCACTCTGCTAACCTAGCTAATTATCAAAGGACATCAAGGAAATAAGGTAAACATACAGGCACCCTTGTTCAAGGATTGGAAGGTTTTTCCAAGAAAAACTATGTGTAGGAGTACACCACAGGTAGAAGTTGTATGCTGCTTACTAGTCTGCAATTGCAGATTTTATTCTCTTTTATATTTGTATTCCCCTTTGCTCATTGTTTGCTGCACACAATGTAGCTAAAGATAAAAGCAGCTGGAGACTTTGCACCTCTGTTTGGTGTTTAGTGAAGAACAAGTGTTGAGGAGGAGGGACTGAAGGCTATGACTAAATAGTGAACTGCTTGCTGATCCTCCACCCTCTGCTGCCAAATCAAATGGAGTGCTGAACTAAACTTTTGAAACATGGAACATGCCACTGCACATCCCATAGGCATGGCAGTGTCAAAATAAAATTTTTCCCCAACCATCATGCCCAACAAAGGCCATTCCTCCTCCCATACCAGCAACAAATGAAAAGCAGATTCAATATCTACTTTAATTAACCAAGGATCCACAAAACTCCAACTCCTGCAAAACCCCCTGCCTCCCCTTACAGACTTCCATTTTTTTTTTCCACCACACCATCCCCCACCAATGTGAACTTAATTGAAAAACCCCTTGAAAAACTCTCAATCAATTCCCCTGCCACACTTGGCAGCGGATAATGGGTCAGAAACAACTCCAAAATCTGGACCTTAATAGGGGAATGTGTCCCCCAGTTGCCCCCTAACTCCATGAAAGGACCCACCATTTGCCTCTGAAATTACCCCGGCCTCGCCCACCTACCACTGCCAGGCAAAAACCAACCCAACTTCTAGGACCCGCAGAATAAGATGTCTACCCCCCAGCAGAGCCCCCCCCCCACTTAATGTAACAGCATGAGCTCCCATATACCTAGAGCAAATATTGGAAAATTTACAACCTACCCAAGAATACTTCCCTGCATTAAATGCCCAACATATCCCAGCACCCCCCTCCGATGGCTGAGCCAATCTATTACTCCCTGAACCAGTGTCCATCATGGTAAAAAAACAAATGTCCAGGTGTCTAACCTCCCACTGCATGGATGTATTCACCACTTTCCGCTTATGAAACTTCTGATCATACCAAAACCATGCATAGCCTAGCAGCAGCCTTTGTGCTTCCCTGATAGTCAAAAAAATAGGCCAGAAAAGGAAGATCCAGTGAAGTATCCCTCTCCAACCAAATCACCATGTAGTATATAAAACCATGGACCCAGTTAAAGACACAAATTGGAAGATGAAGAGAAAATCCATACAGTTGAGAGGTATGATTTCATATTCAATACAACACTCTGTCAGGAAAGCCACAATTTAATGAAAGTGCACTTTTAATGTATGATATATTTGTGAGCTAACTTGTTTGTGTTCAGTAGGTAGACTGATCGTTGTTAGCCTCTTTGTGCATGTGTCTCTGTGTCTCTGTCATGCACATGTCATACACACACACTCGTCTTCTACTTTCACATACACAAACATTCTGCTTTCATGCATGTACTCACTCACTCCATACTTACCTATTAACACAGGTAAGTGCTGAACCTTTCAAAGGCAATGGCGGCAAATCCATACACGAGTCCCTCTTCAGTGAGAACACATCCACACTGATTCTCTATCACAAAATAATGGCAGGAACGCAGAGATTCTGCTTTGGTGCAAAAAAATCAAAACTAGAAGAGTGCTTTGGTGCATGCACACACCGACAGAGCTACAGGTCACGGGCGTGAAAAACACAAAACAAAAAAAGTGTTTTGGGGCATGAGTACATCAGTGTTGCAGTTAGAGGTCAGGGGCCACATGGAAAAGCTCTGAGGGCTGCATGCAGCCCACAGGCCGCAGTTTGTCCATGTCTGCTCTAGAGCCTGGCTGCTGTTTGATCCTGTATTGTCTGAGTCACAGTCAGGGCTCTGTCCCTGTATGCCACAGAGCAAACTTGTATTTTTATGAATGGTAGTTATCTGCAAAACATAGCTCTCAACTGTCTTTGATTTTGCTTCATAGTTTTGCCTTGTCCTTCATAACATTTTTGATTTTCTGGGAAAATCACTGAGGACAGCAGTCAGTCAATAATGCTGGGAATTTGAAGATCATACATTTTATTCGTCAGAAAATGTAGGCTTATACAAAACATGCTGCTATATTAAATTTCTTTAAGTGCTTTCAAGTAATATTTGCTAATCATCCCTAATTTTGGTCCTTTGTTACCTCTTTATTTTTGGCTTTGTCCATTTGTGAGAAAAGAAATTGAGAGCTGTGCTCCAGAATAAGAGACAGTGATATACAGTTCTTTTATAAGATTTTCTGATCAAAGGAATAATGGCACATTTCTCTCAGAATATAGATATCATATGAATATGTTTAACATGACTTACTGTTCAGGCAATGTTTGTTTAAATGACTTTTGTTTTTAGCAGCTTTGCCAATAAATGACAGTCATCTCTAAATTGCAGAGTACTGCTGCAGTAAAATTCTGTTTTTCTCTGAGTATAGTAGTGGGGGCACAGAGAGTTCAGCTACCAGCATGAAGTATAATAACAGATTCATGTGTCCCTCATGAAACAGTGTTTCAACAAAAATACTGTCTGATGTGAGATTGTTCAATAGGTCTACATTAAACAGAACTCTTTGAAAGAGTTCTCTTTGAACCAAAGTAGCGTTGGTACGTATCACAGCATGACCAGTGTGATACATTACCTCAAATAACACCATGCACACTAACAACATCTATAACAGCAATGCTCTCAGATATATACTTGTTATTTTCATAGAGATGTATATAAGTTCCTTAATTTTTTTTATTTATTAATATGTGTTATGGTTTAAAGAAGGAACATGTTGGCATATCTTTTCTGGTGCTCGGGTTTCATTATTAAGGCACTCCTCTTCTTTGCTTTGCTTTGCTTACTTTTTGTATATGTATAGCAACAATTATTTGATAAACAATATTACAAAACTGGCATATTCCTTTATCTGTGGAATTTCTCTTTAAAAGTATTAAACAGAATGATTAGTACACATTCTATAGAAGTCATGAGAAATGTGATTGTGTGAAGAAAACTACCACTTCCAGTCAAAATGTAGCCCACAACAAAAGGAGACATATCAGCTGTACCAAAAATAGCAAGTAGCACTCTAGCATTTAACTTGTTAACACATTTCATATTTTTTTCTATAAGATATAGTAAAAGTTTCCATCTAATTGCAGAAGAAAGAAACATCTGTTTTATAGGTAACCTAATTCTGAGTATTGCTACTCATAGATATTTTGCCATAGCAATTTTTTTCTTGACAGTGTTAGTCAAAATCTGCTTAGAAATCCACTCAACAAAGTATAATTAGTTTCTTTGTGCCAGCATATGTGTTGACTTAGATTACCCCTGAGGAGCTCTCTGCTGCCTCTCCTGTTTAATGGTGGTATTTCTGTCTCATCCTCTTACTTTCTTTAGTGGGGGTTAGTGGCCAAGGGTTTGTTTGATTATGAAGTAAGAAGTGAAAAGGGTGAATGACATTGCAAAGCATGATTTGAAAACTGTCTATGACCTTCAGTCTTTTTAGCTGTGGTTAAATACCATTATCTGGGTTTTTGGCTTTTTTTCTCTTTGGAGTCTGAATGCCTAGCAAACACTGGCAGCATATTAGGTTGATGAATTTCTATGTCAAATAATGTGCTTTACACTGTCTATTTGTATTTTTCTACATAAAATCCTTTCTAAGAACTTACAGATTTAGTTGTCTGACAAATCTAACTGTTGTTTCTTGATTTACTGCGACAATGTTTTATTCATGGAGACTTGTTTTTCTAATCTCCTAAAATGTATAGTATTTCTCAGATGTATAGAACATGCAGACCAAATAAAATATGCATACAAAAACCAAAATCTCTCTCTTCATCTTAATATAACTTCTTAAACTATTTCTCCTTTGTTTTCATAGCTTTTTACACATCAATCAAGCAAAGCAACGAAGTTATCCTTGCCTGTGAAATAATATGTATCATAACAGATAAAACATTATCTGATTCTTCTGGCAGACTAGTAGCCATAATATATTCACACAGAAGCTTTGTATTATTCCAAGAGATATGCTCCCCAAAGATTATTCAGTTCTTCACTGTTTTTGTACTTTCTTTCTGAAAGAATTTCTCTTGTGATTATGAACTAAGGTAATCTTTTCTATCCACTTAAATAGTCTCATTTAAAAAAAGGCAAAACATACTTCATTTGAAATGGTTATTAAGTATTTGTTTAAACAATTTGCACATACAGAGCCACGCATAACCAAATTGGTATGACTTATGTCCCTGCTGAGAACATTTATAAAAATGGAAAATAAATCTGCATGAAATATTTATTTATTTATTTAACATTTGTTTACTGGAAAAGTCTGACTGGACATAGGTACTTTTTCATCAGAGGCCCGGGGAGAAAAGCTCCAGTTAAGCAAAATTACAAGTTTGAGTTACAGTTACAGGTAATATAAGACTTACACAAAAACATAAAGTTTATATACACTGCAAAAGAAAAAAGGCTTGTCTGCAAGCAAGCTCAAAGTGAACATAGTTACAAAAAGATAAATATAAAATGTTTTCGATAAACTGGTACAATAGACATCATGGTATGAGTATGTACATAGTACATGAGTAAGTCATTTGTCATGCTTGAGAAGAAAAAGAGACTCCTGAGAGAAGGAGAGGACAGATGCCTCAGTTAGGATTTATTGGGAGGGCAATGAGATACAAAGTTAGTTAGAAGTGTAGAGTTGAGCAGTTAGAGGTTTATCCAGGGCAGTTACAAGAACAGAGCCAGGAGTCTTCCAGATGTAGTTTTAAAACTGTGTTAAAGAGCAGCCAGTAGTAATTTGTGTGAGCAGTTTGTTCCATATGTTAGGGATGTAGTTTGAGAAGAGTGATTCTCCAGCTGTGTTATTTGCTTTGGTGGTGTCTAGTAGGAATTTATTATTAGAGCAGAGTGGTCAAGAAGTGATGTATGGTTGTAATAGTTTTTGGAGGGCAGGGGTTTTGTCTGATTGATGCAATATTTTATGGGCAAAGGTTAACTGATTAAAGCATAGTAGCTGAAGAAGTTCTAGCCATTCTAGTTGTTTAAGAGCTGTACAGTGATGTGTTCTGTATGGGGCATAAGTGGAAAATTGGCAATTTTATTATAACGAGCTTTGCGTTTGGTTAGTTCAGATTTGTGGAGGTTGGTTAGGATTGGGGAGGCATATAAGAGGGAAGACAGGAGATGCGTGTGAGCAATAGTAGCTTTTCAGTGTCTAGTTAGGAATTGTTTGTTTCTGTAAAGTAAACCTAGTTTCTTGTGGACCTTCTTAATGGTTTGTGCTATGCGTATATTGAACTTCAAGTTGTTGTTAATTTCTACACCCAGCAGTTTGGTATGAGTTGTAGGGGTGATTGTGGTTTTATTTTTGGATAGGATGGTGAAAGTTTGGGAGGAAGGGGTCACTTTTAATGGGAAGAAGAGAAAGATCTTTGCTTTGTTGGGGTTTATTATGAGTTAAGAGTTGCTGTGTCATGTTTCTATGAACAGGAAGGAGTCTTGGGTTATGGTGTGGAGGTCATGAAGGGAGGAAGCTGTGTAGATTAGTATAGAGTCATCTGCATATTGTATGACAGTGGCTTGTTGTGTGGTGGTGTGGAGCTGGTTGGTGAAGAGGGTGAAGTGTAGAGGTCCAAGGATGGAGCCTTGTGGAACCCCTAAGGTAACAGGGAGAAGATGAGAAAGTTGTTGTTGCCATTGGACGGCCTGTTGTTGTCCTGATAGGTAACTTCTGAGCCATGTGATAGTGGAGTTACTGAGATTTAGGGTGGAGAGAATTCTGATGAGTTTGTCATGATTACCATATCAAAGGCTTTTGACAAGTCCAAAAATGTAGCAGATACAAACATTCGTCTGTTTCTACAGTGGTTCACTGCATTTTTGAAGGACATGAGGGTTGTGGTAGTACTGTGATAGGGGCAGAAACCATGTTGAGTGTTTGACAGTAGTTTATTTGTGTTAAAGTAAGTCATTAATTGTGTGTGTATAGTCCTCTCTAGGATTTTAGATAAGGGGGAAGGATGGCAATTGGCCTGTAATTAGTAAGTTCAGTTGAGTTACCTCCTTTATGTAAGGGTATTATGCATGAGATTTTCCAAATATCTGGGACCATGTTTTCTGATAATGATCTGTTTATGAGTATGGCTACTGGGTATGCTAAAGCATCTGCTATGATTTGCAGAAATTTTGCTGGGAGGTTGTTGGCAGCTAATGTGGTAGGTTTTAGTTTTCTTAGTAGTTTTCTTGTGGTATCAACAGACACTGGGTGGAATGTAAAGAGGTTGCAGCTATTTTGGGAGTTGGTGCTTTGTTGGGCTGTGGGTGGGGTTGGGGTGGTGGAGACAAAGTGAGAATTAGCAAGGCTTTGGATAGTTTCAGTAAAGTATTTATTGAACTGGGTTGCTATGCTGTCAGGATTGATGGCTGATGAGGTAGTAGTAGCTGATTTGCCTGGTAGAAGTATATTATTAATTCCAGCCCAAAACTTTTGAGGGTTATTGTCATATTTTTCTGGATATTATGGTAGTAGTTGGGTTTGTCTGATCTTACTAATGTCTTGGCTTTATTTCACAGTAGGAATCTTTGTCTTGTTGATGGGGTTTTGTGTTTGTGGAACTGTTTCCATGCCTTATCTCTAGCCTTGAGTAAAACTCTATATTCCTTACTAAGCCAGGGTGCATAGTTATATTTGCCTCTGATTGTTTGAGAGGGTGTGTGGCAGTTTAGTATGTCAAGGAAAGTGATGCTGAAGGAGTAGACTGCATCTTCAAGGGGTAGCTGTCTGAGTGATTCCCAGTTACAGCTATTTAGTACGGAGATGAACTTGTTTGGGGGAAGGTTTTTTTACTTCTAATTAGCTGGTAGGTTGATTGGCTGATGTGGGGAGTATGGGGTCTTAGTAGAAAGGTTGGCACATGGTCAGTCAGACCACCATGGAGGAAGCCTGATTGGGTTGACAGGGATGGGTTGTTCACTAAGATCCAGTCTAGGATAGAGTGTCATTTGGAGGATTTGTCAGTCCTGGTGGGAGATGTGATAAGTTGGGTGGACCCTTGTAGGTTAATATGTTATGTTGGGGTTTGAGAGGAACAGTTGAGCCAGTCAATATTGAAGTCTCCTATTATAGTTTCCTGTGGGAGGGAATTAGAGGCCCAGTATAGAATATTCTCTAGTGTGGGAATGTTGTTCCCAGGTGGGATATAACAACCTATGATCCTGATTTTTATGGGTTGTGTCAATTTGGTACAGATAAGTTTTGCATTGTCAAAGTTGGGGATGCTTAGTTGTAGGCAGTCAACCAATAGGTGGTCTTAGAACAGGCTAGCTACCTTCCACTTTATTTTGGATACCCTGTCTTTTCATAGAATGTTGAATCTGGGAGCTACAATTTCATCATTGTTATTGCTAGGTTTGAGCCAAGTTTCTTTAAGTATTACGATATCTGGGGAATGAAGAGGGAGCAGGACATGCAGGTCATGGACTTTGTTTCCAATACTGTTTGCATTTATATTAAGGAGGAGAAGGGAATTGTTATGCTTCTGGTGTAATAGGCCTGAGTCAATGATGGTAGAGTTGCTTACTTGATTTTGGGGGGTATTGGGGCCAGGATTTGGTTGTATGTCACTGGAGAGGTTTAACTTATTTTTTAAGGTGTGAGATTAACTTGGTAACTTTGTGAAGTAGTTTAGTGTGTTTTTGATAGGTATAGGATTATCTAGATAGCAGTAGGATTTTCTTAGTGTAGTAGTCTGTGTGGCTGGTATTGAAAAGGTTTGAAGATATGGGAGTGTAAGGTGGACTATTATGATGGGCCAAGGAGGAGGTTTGGGAGGGAGTTGAATGGTTGCCTAGTAATGGTTTGTAGTAAGATGTGAGGGAGTATAAACTATTAGCAGTGATGCAGAGATTATATACATGGTTGTTTGGGTTAGGTGTTTGTTATTAAGGAGGGACATTTTATTACAGTATGATGTTTTAGAAAGGAGAGGGTGTGTGTGAATGTAGATAAAGGCAAGTGGATGTTGCCTGAGTGGGTGTGGTGAACTGGCCTAGTTAGTGAAAGTGTGGATTCAGATTGGTTATGGCAAATGTGGGCAGGCCTTGATAGGTATAAATGTAGTGAAAGCAGGGGTGTGTGGGAATGGGGGTAGGTTAGGGGAGTGGAGTGAGCCTGCAGGGCAAATGGAGTGGGATGAGCTGGGGCTGACTGCAAGCTCAAAAACAATTAGTAGATTGCAGCTCGTACAGGTCAGTATGTTAGATACCCTGTACAATGGAATAAGCAAAGTTCCTACAGAGTCTGATAAAGTGCAGGGAAGCTGGATAATTGTTGAGTTGGATGTGAGCTGTGATGGGGGAGTCCTGTAGTGTGCTAGCCTCTTGACTTACAGTCAATACAGTGTACAAAATATAGGAGAATAACCTACACTGCAGTTGTTATGTAGCTGGACAGGTGATGTATTTGTCCTAGCTGGGCTAATTCAGGTTCCAGATTCACAGTGCTGTTCATTAGTGAAGGGAGAAGCAGTCCAGGCAATAACACACTTCTGGGTATCTGTGGGCTTATAGATGAATTTCTGTTGGTTTAAAATGCTTTTGTAGTCCATTTTCTTTCAGGATGATTGTTTCCTTTTATTGTTTATTGTCCAGGTTCATGAAGTTGCTAGAGCAGGTAAAAACTTCTGTGGACCAGTAGAAGGGGAACAGCTGAGCAACACACTCACAGGGGCTGTGGAAATAATGCTTTTGTAGTCCTTTTTCTTTCAGGATGATTGTTTCCTTTTATTGTTTAGTGGCCAGATTCATGAAGTTGCTAGAGCAGGTAAAAACTGCCGCGGACCAGTAGAAGGGGAACCTGAGATGTTCTTCATGTTTCACTGTTGCACTCATCACACTTGGGTTATCCTGCCAGGGATAGCCCTCAGTCGGCCTGAATACCAGAGGCTTAGTATTTCTGTGTCAGTTGCTGTCACTCTAGGACTGACGTCAGGTCATCAGTGGTATAAAATTTGGCAGCTGACGCCATTACATCAGTCTTTCCCAAAGCCCAAAACAGAAACAGTTTGCACGAGTGCCGGTCGGCCGCTACCTGAGGTTTCGTTTCCAAATTGAAGTTGAAGTCTTCTAAAACTAAGTACTCTGTTGGGGATCCTTTTTTCTTGCTCTAACAGATGTCAGAAAAAGTTAATTGGCTCACCTGTGGAAAGCAAATACCACACCAAGACTTCCATTTTTACTGTGTCACCTGTTTAGGCCCCGACCACGACGTCCCTCGCTGTCATGTTTGTGCTTTGTTTAACGCCAGAACTATATGTTGTCAGGCCCTTATTGTAGCTAGATATTTTTTCTCTCAGTCCTTGAATTCCGATATGGCTTTGGTAAGCCATCTGGCAACCAATCTTCTGAAAAAACATAAGGATAAAGACAGAGACAGACTGCACAGATCCAAAACTGCTGATGACACAGTTAAGCTAGTCATCACTTCTCTGGTCCTCAGAGAGGCACTTTCACAGCCCCTGATGCCCACTTCTGTGGCTTTGCAGGCCGCTACTGAGAACCTTTCGGAGTCTGGTATGCCGCTAGACTCTTCTTCGACTAAGGATCCTGTGGATGTCTCTACCTCTTATGGGTCCGGAGCCGCTGAGCAGGTACCAGCTTCTGAGGAAGGAACCGATGAATCTTCAGTTCTTTCTAAAACTAATGAGTTTCTAAGGCCCAGGGTATGAACTACGCCCAAAAAAACGATGACCCAAGCTCAGGCACCTGCTTCCTTGCCTCAATCTCAAATGCTTCAAATGGCAGAAGACCTTATTATGCTTATTAGAGGAATCCAGGCTACCCCTTCCAAAAGAAAAAGAGACTTGTCCCCAGTAGTTTTATCTGAACAGGAGTCCGGTGACTCTGATGATTCTGAATATGAAGACATGCAAACTATCTCTGCTTATGAGGATTCTGTTGCAGAGGAATCCATTCCTTCTGCCTCTCTACCAGAAGATTTTTCATTTGGTGAAACCCTTCATACTTTAAGGGAGCATTTCCAATGAGAATGTCAGGACTATCCGCAATCAAGAAAGAGACTCAGGGAATTCTTAGATTTACCACAGCACAGACCTTTGGCCATTCCTCCTGTCCTGGATGTTGCTGATGATGTTTTCATGGAATCCAGTTTGACTCCTGACACCCTTCCTCCTGCTCCCAGGAAACCTGACAGGTACTACAGAGTCCCTGATTCTCACAAATACTACTACTGATCCAGAGGTCATCTCTCAAGGACCTAAGGGAATTAAAGCAACCTCAGCTAAGAATCCCACCCCCCAGACAGGGATTCCCGAGCTTTAGACAGATTGGGTAAAAAAGTGTACACCTCTACTACTCTTACTATTAGAGCACTAAATTGTCAGTTTCACATGCTGAAATATCAGCAGCATACCATGGAACTCCTCAAACAAAAAATATCTTTCTTTCCTGTTTGTACAAGAGCTTATGCATTCTGCAAGCCAAGTCACTAAGCACTCCTTGCAATGTAGCTTTGGCGCCCTAGAAGCATCTTGCAGGGCAGCAGTCACTGGCTATGTCCTTAGAAGGCATGCTTGACTTAAGGAACAGACCTTACCAGACTATGTCAAATCAAAATTATTGGATGCACCATTGAATAAAGACAATTTGTTTGGCACCAAGGCAGAAGAGGTCTTAAAAAAGATGGAAGAAAAAGCTAAATCTATGCAGACAGTTAAAGACTTTTTACAGGTCCAGCCTCTGAGGTTCAGTAGGCATTGCCCCTCCAAGCGCTGGTCCTTTCTGACCCCTCCAGTCCAGCTCAGGCCAAACCCAGGGGAAGCAGACCCCCCCAGACAGCAGCCCCAGGGAATGCAGAGATCTAAGCAATGGAGTTCTTCCTCTTCAAAAACAGGGAGTGCTAAGCCACCCCCTTATGGTAATATCTCACAATGACTTTACACCTCTACCCCTTACCTCTGCCACCTGCTTGTGCCTCTAGGAGGAAAACTCTCCTTCCATGCAAACAACTGGGCCTCTATCACCAATGACCAATGGGTCCTCAAAATAGTGTCCCAGGGATAAAGATTTTATTTCCACCCCAAGAGTGTTCCCAGATCTTCCTCCAAACCAGTGTGCAGAAGCCAAAAAGCAAGTCCTTTCCCTGCTTTCCATGAGGGCAATACAACATGTTCCTGCAGATCAGATAGGCCAAAGTTTTTATTCCAGGCTCTTTCTGGTACTCAGAAAAGAGAGCACCTGGCACCCAATCCTCAACCTATCCATTCTAAACACCTTTCTGGTGATACCAAAATTCAAAATGCTCACCCTCCAGCAGCTTCTTCCTATACTTTCCAAGGATGCTTGGTTAGCCACCCTAGACCTAAAAGAGACCTACCTACACATCCCAATCAGGGCATCTTGCAAGAAATATCTACGTTTCAGGGCAGGATCTATGAACTTTCAGTTCTCTGCTCTTCCCTTTGGCTTATCCACTGCTCCCAGAGTTTTCACAAAATACCTGGCTCCTGCCATTGCTTTTTGCAGACAAAGAAATATTCAAATTTACCACTACTTAGACAATTGCCTGATTCAGGCAGACAGTCAGGAAAAGCTGTTACAGCACCTGACCTTTATAAAGGACCTACTGACCTCCCTGGGGTACACTATCAATGAAAAGAAATCAAAACTAGTACCCACACAAAAAATTGTATTCCTGGGAGCAAGCCTGGACACAGCATCCCAAATGGCATTCCTTACTCCAGAAAAACAAGCCTACCTGACAGGCTACTTCTCTCATCTAGCCACCAGAACCCAGTTATCCGCAAGGAAAATCCTGCAAGCTCTAAGGTCCATGGCCTCCTGCATTCTACTCATTCCATATGCCAGACTGCATATGAGGAAACTGCAGTGGTACCTAAAAAGCCTTTGGTGTCAACACTCTCAAGACATGGAAACTATCATACTAATGATACCTTGTCTAAGGAAAGATTTTCTTTGGTGGGCAGCAGCATGCAACCACAACAAGGGACTTCCCTTCTCACAACCTCATGCCACCCAGACCATCACCACAGATGCATCAGACTATGCCTAGGGTGCACACCTGGACAGCAGGTTCATTCAGGGCCATTGGAGCCCAAATCAAATACATCTGCACATCAACCAAAAAGAGATGCTAGCTGTTCAGCATGCCTTGACAGCTTTCAGACCCCTACTCTCCCTCGGGTCTCTACTGATCCAAACAGACAACACCACAGTGATGTGGTATATCAATAAGCAGGGAGGAACTCACTCATATCCTCTCTGCAGGCTTGCCATGACCCTTTGGCACACAGCCTCAGCCATGCAACTACACCTACTAGCACAATTCCTGCCAGTCTCCCAAAACTCTCTGGCAGACAACTTAAGCAGAAACCTGCCAGACCCAGATGACTGAACCTTCATGCTTGTAACCCAGAAATAGGACATCCCGAAGGTGGATCTCTTTGCCTCCCACTCCAATCATCAGTTCAGCAAATTTTGCACCAGGGAACCTCACAGCAAGGCCTGGAAAGTGGATGCTCTATCCTTCCAGTGGGTAAACCTCTTGGTCTATGCATTTCCCCCTCTACCACTCATTTCAAGGGTACTGCTCAAAATAAGGGAGGAACAACCAAGGGCAACCCTGATTGCCCCAGACTGGGCATGTCAGCACTGGTACCCACTGCTGTGCAGCCTATCACTCCTGCCACCATGGCACCTACCTCAGATCCCAACACTCCTGACCCAGAAGAATGGAGAATTCATGCATCCCCAATTGCAGACCCTCAACCTGGCAGCCTGGCTTATTCCCTGAACTCTCCTCTAACTGCCAGCCTAAGAAAACAAGTTCTAGATGTGATATGTGAGGCCAGACACCCCAGCACTAGAAAATCCTATGCTGACAAGTGGAAAAGGTTTTGCACCTGGATCTAGGCTAAGGGAGCTGAAACAGCACAGCCCTCCCTACCTCTCATCCTGGATTACCTAGCAGACCTACTACGCAGGGGTCTATCCTTCTCTTCTATTAAAATGCATGCCTCTGCCATCTCTGCTCATTTCAGCACAGAACCATCTCTCTTCTCACACCCTCTCATCTAACAGTTCCTAAGAGGGACTAACAACCTAAGGCCACCCAGAAGAGCTCCAACCCCAGTTTGAACCATAACTTTGTGTTGGAAAAGCTCACCCTACGCCCCTTTGAACCTGCAGCTTCAGCAGAGTTAAAATTCCTCTCTTGGAAAACAGCTTTGCTTCTAGCCATCACTTCAGCTAGAAGAGTTTCAGATCTACAAGCACTCATGGCTGTAGAGCCCTTCATCATTTTCTACGCTGGCAGGGTCTCCCTCGGGACTAACCCCTCCTTCATGCCTAAAGTGGTGTCTAGTGTGGCTCTCGACCAATCCATTCATTTGCCCACCTTTTTCCGTAACCCACAAAACAAGGGGGAAAGGATTCTGCACTCTCTAGATGTGCACAGACAGCTCAGATTCTATCTGGATAGGACCAAATCCTTTAGAAAAACAGACCAATTGCTAGGCAGCATTATAGCAGGGGCAGAGGGCAAGGCCATAGCCAAACAAACAATCTCCAAATGGATAGCACACACCATCCATTTCTGCTACAAACAGCACAGGAAACCAACTCCAAAGGGGGTCAGGACACATTCCACCAGGGCAACCTCCACCTCTGCAGCTTTCCTCAGAGGGGTCCCCACCAGGGACATCCTGGAGGCTGCAACTTGGACTTCTGTTCAAATCTTCACCAAGCATTACCACCTTCTCCAAATCCAGGGCAGGCTTTGCCACCACAGTCTTGTAGGGCATCCTAGACTGCCTCCACCCTTTTTCTTCAGCTTTGGGAATCAACCCAAGTGTGATGACTGCAACAGTGAAACAGTGAAACATGAAGAACATAGTACAGTACTATATAGTATTTACAGTATAGTACTCGAACATCTACATTTATAATAAGTGTACACAACTGTACTTTCACTCTTACACAGTACATTATTAAAACTTCTACCTTTTCAGAAGACTAAAGATGGATATGTCTTACTGAAATATCAATTTTTACATAGCATGTCGGGTCTACTTTAATTAAACGAAAGCAGAATCCATCAAATAAGAAACCGATGACATGTAAACAGTGAAATGTGGAAACATTGAATGCACTAAATAGCGAAATCAGAAATGTTGAATTGTCATAGTTGGCCCGTCTGCGGTATAGCTCCGTAAGGTAAGTGTGCGATAGTTACGGACCTTAGGGTTAGGGTGTGGGTTAAGGTAAGTGCTAGATAGGTAATGTATGTAAGGTTTAGTGTAGGGTTTTGTTAAGTGTATGTGTGTGGAATATTTATGTGGGTATAGTTCTGTAGGGTAAGTGTGCGGTAGTTACGGACCTTAGGGTTAGGGAGGGGTTAAGGGTAGTGCATAGATAGTTGTGTATGTGGGGTTTAGTGTAGGGTTACAAGTGGGGTTTTGGTGCTTTAATTTAGGGTTAGTAGTAGTTAGTGTATGTATGTGTTTTTTGTTGTTGTGTTTGCGTAGGTATGTTACAGGCAGTGGGGTTGGCCGACTATTGCGGTTTCGATGTTTAAATGTTGCGGTTTTGCGTGTTCAACGTTATCGCAATTCGCTGTTTATGTGTCGACGGACTTGTATTCAACGGATTCCGCTTTTGTTTAATTAAAGTAGACCCAGCATGTCACACCCTCAGCTGGCATAACAACATATTTTCATTTTAATTTATTGCAGAATATCATAGTAAGGTGTCTGATATACACTGTCATTGCATTCTGGAATACTGAGCGGAGATCTAGAGAATATTTTTTTCCTAATTTTTTTTTTTTTTATCAGGACACACTTATCTACATCATGACAGTCCAGCAAAACATGGGACAAGCTGTAAACTTTTGTTTTAATGATTATTATACTATGAAATAGCCTTTACTAAAACGGAATTTCACTCTGCTTACTATTCCACAAAGATTCTGTGCAGAATGGTTGCTGTGTGTCATCTACTTTACCATGTCTAGACAATGTCTTCCTTTCTTCCATCCTCCCATCACTATTACATTTGAAGAAAGATATTTCTTAACCCTCTCACAGTTGGGGCAGAGGGTTAAGGCCTTAAGCTGTAGTTTCTGTGGTAGAGAGCTGGATTTCCTCAACCCTATTTGCCTTCAGTGTGATCTTGAGCAAGACAATTAGCCAGACAATGCTTAGTGATGGCTGTGAATTTGGGCTAGGTTCCTCACTAGTTCCCTGACTGCAAGCCTTTTAACAATCTATAAACCTATGAACCTTAAGAGTGGCAAATTTTAAAAGGGTCAATTCAGGCAGTCATCTCAGGCTCACAGCTTCATGGGGCCCATAGCCAGCCAACAAAATCATTTTATTTTAAAAATGTTTGTTATGTTCAATAGGGAAAACTCATTTGAGTTAGATTAGGTGTTGAACATAACAAATGCTAAGAAACACTAACGTTTTACTATTTTTTAATTAAAACTAAAAATAAAACAAACCAGGGTGCAGTTTCTGAATGGAAGAATTTTTACCTGGGGTTATCTAGACATTATGACCCACTTCTTATATCATTATTAGTCTAGCTCCTGTAGTCAGCTCTGTTTTCACTCCCCTTGGTAAAAAAGTTCATTATTTCATGATAAGATATTAAATGCATGTGCAGATGTGCAGACACCAGTTACACTGGTGGGTTGCAAGTTTTCAGACAAAAAGTGTTAGTCAAAATGCATTAAATAATTGTGAAAAGCTGGTGTTCTGTTTAAATCACTGTCAATCCACTGTCATATATTTTCATCACCATTATAACTGCAAGAGCAAGTAAATTTGGAAGTGTAACCTCTGGGAATGGATGCATACTACATCACCAGTTGCGGAATGTTGGAATTTTCCCCTCTCCAAATTAGAGGAATCTTGAATGTAGGATATATAATCACCACCAGTCCATTAGAGGTTGCAGTACTGCACAGCCCCAACTATAACAGTTAGTTTTAGATCTCACTGTTACTTTCAATACATTACACGTGTGCGTTTTGGGGCATATTTTTAGATACAACATCTAGTTAAAAAAGGTGACAAATCTGTGTTTAGTGAACATACTGCTTAGCTGTCCCTTTTTTGCAGAACTTCCTGGAGTTTGCCTTATATTTTTACCCTGTCCCCTTTAAAATGTTTGATTTTCTTGCATATCACTGGAGATGACTGCCAATACATTATGTGATGCATTACAGTCTCATAGCTCTTATTGTTCAGAAAATGCATGCTGATGCCAGATCTGTTTTTTCTGATAAATTTTTATGTGAATTAGACAAGATAATGACTGAAAAAATGTTCCTGATTTTAGGCCTTGCCCCTCCTATTATTTTTGGTCTTGTCCAGAACTATAAGTCAAAGAGGTTGAGAGGTAGGGCCCTGGGAAATGCAGTTCACTTCATGACAGAAAAAAGACTGAAACAAGTGATAAAGCATCTTTTATTTCTAACTCATTCTGATCACACACAACCTTCAGTGTTTTATTTTACTGAGCAGCACAGTCGAATACAGATTAGTGCTGCTGCCTTATAGCATTTGGCTTGCTTGTATTTAGCTTTGCCTAATCACTGTCAGCTTCTGTTGGGAGTTTTGTTGTTCTTTTACATCCAGACATGAGAATAAATGGCAGTTGTGTCTCAGTATGTGAGAGGGAGGCAGACTGGTGTGTGTGTGTGTGTGTGTGTGTGTGTGTGTGTGTGTGTGTGTGTGTGTGTGTGTGTGTGTGTGTGTCTGTGTGTGTGTGTGTTTATGTTTATGTGTATATATGTAGAGGTTAAGGGAGTGATTTTGTGTGTGTGTGTGTGTGTGTGTGTGTGTGTGTGTGTGTGTGTGTGTGTGTGAAAGAGAGACATTATGTAAGAAAGGAACTCTCAGCTAAGTGGCTTTAACAGTTGGGTTGGGAGAGCTGGCTGTGAATGAAAGTAACTTTCTTGCAGTTTGCTCAGTTTAGGCAGTCTGGATTTACAGGACTAATGCAAATTTGCGTGGAATAAGTTGGAAGACACTACTTTCTGGCTACTATTTGTTTGAAATTAAGTTGAAACTGTCACTGATTTCATAGAATGCCCCTACTTTTGTCTAAATTTTCTTGAAATTATTGAGGATTACATTCACTAAATAATGACATATATCTGAGTTTCAGGCCATGTCCTTTAAAAACACATACTAATGTGAAAACTTTTATTCCAACACCTTTCAAAATATTTAAAAGCAACAAATGCATTTTATTCTTGGCCTTTGTCCCACACTGTATTTCAACTTTGTCCATGATTCTTGTGTTTAGAGATTGAGCAGTATTATTGTGACCACAGTCAGATGTAATCATAAAGTAAATTGGATGCCACTGCTGGTGGATGTCAGGTGTTTGTGTTTGAAAGCAACTTACATGTTTATTGTTTGCTCAGTGTGAACAGTCTGCTTTTGCAGGAATTGTGTGCATTTTGGTGAAATAAGTTGTAATAATCTATTATCTGGCTACGTTGTCAGATAAACTTGAAATACATTACTATGCCCATAATTATTTATTTTTATTGCAACTAGATGTGATACATACACAGTTAACAATAAACAGTTGGACTATACTTTCTGTGTACAGATCTGTCTCTAGACGAAAATGACTGGTTCTGCTGTCTTGATCATACTAAAACATATTAGTCTGCCTTTGTAGAACTAGTGTTTATTTGTGTGATGGAAGTTGGAATATTCTACTGTGGCTATTTTTGTATCCTGTTCAGACAGACAAGTAGTTGTAATGGATAGTGCAGACAATGGTGCATTATAATGACAACAGTTCTAGTAGCCTTTTGTAGATGATATGTTCCTAGATGAGTACATTATATTATTGGTTAATTAATTCCTTTGCAGTTATTGTTGGCAGTTGTTCACAACAATTTAGATTTAAAACAAACACAGAAATATAACTTAAAACAATCTGGTAGTTAAGTGTGCATTTAAAATAATCACAAAGGTGAATCTAATAATATATATGCTTTTATGAGTGGTCCATAAACAAACTGTATGGGATGGCCCATGATTTGAAAACTGATACCCTTAATCTACTATATATATATATATATATATATATATATATATATATATATATATATATATATAGCGGTGGTGGTGCTGTGGTATCATTGTCACCCACAGTTAGATGTTGCCCATTCAATTCTCAGTTAGAGCATCTTCTGTGTGTCGATATGCATGAATGGGCGTTCCTTCGTTGAAGGTTGTATGTTAGGCCCGGCAAGCCAGCACGTAAAAATCTACTGCCAATCATTAGCGGACCGGAGTTCCGCTGTGGCGACCCCTAACTGGGAAAAGCCGAAAGACACAAAACATACACACACACACACACACACACACACACACACACACACACACACACACACACACACACATTTGGTTCTCCTTCACAAGCTTGAGTTTTCAGAAACTTGAAATTCACATTGGGAAGACAATATAGTTGAGTTTCTGACAACTCAAAGCTTTTGAATGGAGATCACAGAACAATAAACATCTGAGAATTTAGTCTTTTCTGCAATGTACTGTGATTTCTGAGTTGGTATATATAATATGCAGGGGGTAAGGGGGCTGCAGCAAAAACATTTAAAAAAGGTAGAATTTTGTTTTTTTTAAAGTTTGACATAGACACCTATATATGTATGTGTGTGTGTGTGTGTGTGTGTGTGTGTGTGTGTGTGTGTGTGTGTGTGTGTGTGTGTGTGTGTGTGTGTGTGTGTGTGTGTGTGTGTGTGTATCTGAAAATATTGTGTGTGAGTACGGATGACAGCTCTCTAAACAACTGCAGATGGTTGACTAGGAAGTTGATTGTCAGGCATGTGAGATCAACAATACCCGGGTAGGGGAATATTCCCTTTCCCTGGGTATTGTGCAGTCCTCAAGTAAGTATATATAATTAACAGGGGGTGCAGGGAGGCTTTCCCACTACCGAAAACAATATTTTTTTTAAGTATGAAATTGTGTGTGCCAAGGCTGTTTCTCATGCATAATACAGTGGTGACTTCCATGTTTGCAACCATGTGTTGTTGATGTTTTTGCAGATGACTAAGTGTTTTCATTAAAATCAGGTACACACACACACACACACACACACACACACACATATATATATATATATATATATATATATATATATATATAGATACACACACACACACACACACACACACACACACACACACACACACACACACTCACATATTCACACATACACTCACACACACATATAATCAGCCTAGAAGATATGTGTCTGAAGGTAGATCATCTGTAAACATGTCTCTAGTATTAACAAGCCCTCCACTCACACTTGCACCTAGTACAGTACATCTCAACTATGATTCTTTAAGAATATGTTGTTCTGTTATGTATTACATTCAGCAGTCAACAATGAGGGTTACAGCTGTGTAATTACTTTCTAGCCCTGTTGCACTACTTCATTTTGATACATGAAAACCACATGAGAATTATGTAATTTGTTGTCTGTTATTTTGGGTAACCCCACTAAATCACTTTATTTTCTTCCTCTATTTTATGCCCACAGAGTATCCCTGCTGTTTGCAACATGGCAAGAGCAAGCACCCATTTCCTGCATAGCTCTCAACCTCTTAGTGCAAAAAATCTGGACAAAGCCAAAATAATGGGGTGACAAAGCCCCAAAAATTGTGTCACATTTTAAATATTGCTCAGCTGGGAGAATAAAAGGTTTTGTCTTACCATGCATTTTTCTGAAGGCTATGAAGTCTGAAACTCAAATGCCTGTCATTATTTAATGATTTCAGTCCTCACTGATTTGGCACAAAAATCCAGAAAAATCACAAATTTTATGAGGAGCAGACCAAAAATATGAGGTGAAAATCTGGACATTCTGTGAAAATCTGCACAGTTGAGAGAGATGGTTTCATGGTATCAGACTGAAGGGTGTCAGCCTGAAGTTAACAGAAATACTTTAAATACAAAACCTCCAAGCAACACTCAATAGGGATGGTGCTCTTCTCAAGCAATGCAAGAACTGTTTTCAGGACAAAGCCTGCTTGAAACAGTGTTGAGGTTTTTGTGTATCTAAATTAGTAGACAGCTGGCTAGAGGGAAACATTCTGAAGTGATATAGCAACCATTCACTCTCTGTACCCATTTAAATTTATGTTATTTACCGGACATGATAAAATTTCACTACAGCCGAGTGATGTCTCCAGGTGTTTCTGCAGTTACCTCCTACTGTGCTTCTAGATGTCAAATATTGCTTGTTCATATTTGTATTAATAATTCCAGCACCATGCTACATACAAGGTATCTGAATATTTTATCTTGAAGCATACATGATGGCAAACACAACTGTATTGATATATAGCTTCTGCCAATTAGCATTTGTTAGAACTGTAAGGTGATAACTTCATTTTTTAAAGGCTGAAACCACACACACTGGGAGTTAAAGGTACACACTTAAATGAGCTCTGCTGGAGGGAATGGTACTGCACATGTCCTAAAACATGTCTGTGCATGATGTCTTTGAATTTAGGCTCCGAAGTCCCCCACCCCCACCCCCACCCCCTGAAATCGAAATTACACTAACCTTCATTTTAACTATTATTTTTTTGGAACAATAGAACACTATTAAATTGAGTATCACTATAAATATGTAGACCAAACTCTGGATCCCACTTTTTCCTCATCATCTAATATAAAATATTTGTACTACAGCTTTAAGGAAATTCGTCTTGTGGCTCATGGAAACTCATTCCTTAAAGCTACAGTGCAGACATTTCATATATCACATTCCACACACACACACACACACACACACACACACACACACACACACACACACACATACACACACACCCATATTTTAAATATACATATGCCACATTGTTTTGTAACCGGCTGATTATTTACTCTGTTGAGATACACTGTACTTGTCACTCTTCTGCTCAGTTTGTACCTGAAAATTATCCTAGCCCACCAACCCAGTAAATAAGTAACAAGGAAGAAAACAGACAAATAAATATATAAACAGAGAATGGAAGAGGATTCCTGGGAATCAAAAATGATATGTGTAGTATAAGAAATCAAATGCCTTCAGAAAGCTCAGATTGCAGTTGAGGGGGGGACAGTATGATCCACGTCAAGTGCGAGTGCATTGATGTGGCAACTCATTCTTCATTTAGAGAAAGAAGGTAGTGTCGAAAGTTGGGAGTAGAGTAGTGTATGGATTGTAGGGGTAAGTTAGAGTTTTCATGTTATCCAAACAAATACACTTTTAAAGATATGCATGTGAGGGAGCAGTAATGGGGAAGTTGAGGAGACATAAAGCATCAAACAATTGGAGTTATGTGACTAGGCATCTGAAGGGCAAGAGGCATCATGTGGTAGTCAAACAGATATACAGGATATTATTGGAGGAGAAAGCTAACCCGCTGCAAGAGATTAAGAATATAATGGAAGGCAGGTCTTGGGAGATAAACTGAACTGAATGTGGAAGAGATGAATGAGGTGTTGTCGGCTAAAAATCAGGAAACAGACAAAGTAGAAGAGAGTATTGAGGCAGCATGGATCTAGGCTAAATGTGTGATGTTCAGTAAGGCGAATGGCAATATGGATGAAAACAGCCAGTCCAAAATTATGTTTGCACAGTATGTAAAAAAAGTGTTTTTGAATGGAGACAAATCACCCCCCCCCCCCCGCAGCATGCACACACCTTCCTGCAGTGGGCTCCAGTAGTGAACCCCCAAATTTAATATGTTCAGCTGTAAGATAGCTGCACCCAGGGGAAGGTGATTGCCCAATGCAATATGAATTTTGACAAAATACACTATTCAGACTTTGTGTATTAGTCAAAGGGGTGTTGGTTACATAACTGTCCTATTACCTGATAATACAGGGTGCCAGAAAAACTAAGAGAAATTGATTTTAATGTGTGCATTAAGGAACAAAACTCTGGGATGATTGCCATCACCTAATTAGTGTAAAGAAAAAGCTTACTGAAAAAGAGTACCAGGAGGATGTGGAATGATGACTATGCCAGACAGTAAGACCATATTCTAAAACAAGGAGGAAGGAGTATTCCTGCACTGGTCACAAGATGGAGTAGTTAAAGCTGTGGTTTAATACATTAGACATTATAAGTATGGTACCTTGCAAGTGATGGGCTTATGTAGGGATTTATTCTGGAAGTCAGGAGGGAGTAAATCCTGCACAAGTACCACTCCTGACAAGTATTATAACTAGTATATCATGAGAAAGGATTTATTTTTTACAATTTGTCTAGTATTAATTTCATGGCATTCAAATACTGAGCATGTACAATCATGAAGTCACTGTACACCAATGCTGTGAAACATAGAAGATGTTAGGTTGGAAAGCAAGTACTGATCACTTGTCTCTTCTTTACTGAGAATCGCAAATTGTTTTTTTTTACATAACTCTGATGGCTCACACCTAAAGGGCAAAGCAGACCGAAGGAACACCCTAACAGGCAGTAGGTGCATGCCAGTCCGAAGGAGCAATGTAACAGGAAGTAGGTGCATGACAGTGTGAAGGAATAACCTAACATGCTGTAGGTGCATGCCAGTGCAAAGGAACAACCCCTAACGCACTGCATGCCAGTGTGAAGGAACGACCGACAGGCAGTAGCTGCATGCCAGTGTGAAGGCACAACCTAACAGGCATTAGGTGCATGACAGTCCAAAGGAGAAAACTAACAGGCATTAGATGCATGACAGTGTGAAGGAATAACCTAACAGGCTGTATGTAGGTGCATGCCAGTACAAAGGAACAACATAATACACTGCATGCCACTGTGAAGGAACAACCTAACAGGCAGTAGGTGAATGCCAGTGTGAAGGTACAATATAACAGGCATTAGGTGCATGACAGTGTGAAGGAATAACCTAACAGGCTGTAGGAGCATGCCAGTGCAAAGGAACACCCTAACACACTGCATGCCAGTGTGAAGGAACAACCTAACAGGCAGTAGGCAAATTTCAATGTGAAGATACAACCTAATAGGCACTAGGTGTATACCAATGCAAAGGAACAATCTAACAGGCAGTAGGTGCATGCCAGTGCAGAGGAGCAACCTAACAGGCTGCAGGTGCATGTCAGTGTGAAGGAGCAACCTAACAGGCAATAGGTGCATGCCAGTGTGAGGGAACAACATAACAGGCAGTAGGTGCATGTCAGTATGAAGGAACATCCTAACAGGCAGTAGGTCCATGCTAGTGCAAAGGAGCAACCTAACAGGCAGTAGATGCATGCCAGTTCAAATGATTAGCCTAACAGGCAGTAGGTGCATGATGATGCTGATGGCTAGGCATCTGGCAGGCATGGATGGTCACAAGAAAAATTATAATGACAGGCTAAGAAATTACAGTTGTAAAAGATCTTACCATAGCAGTAGGTGTCCTGTTTTCCACTGTTGCAGCACTGTTGTGTTGAGCACTAAGGCTGGCAAATGCTCATTTAAATAGTTTGCAGCCTGCAAGGCTGACTATGCTAGTGCTAATAATATCAGAGCAAAGTCTGTAGTGGGAAATGGGATCAATCAGTGTATCATTTGTGTGTGTCTAAATACTAGGATATGGTGATGCTCATGATCTTAATGTAGGTTATAAACAAGGACTGGGTGATGGTGCTCGGCAACTGGGAAACTTATACAGTCATTATCAACCGGTGTTAAATCTATATCTCAGATGCCAGCACTGGTGCACACAGAGCGTCTATAACAGATCATATAGTGGAGTTTGAGACTACTATGCAATCCCTTAAGATGGAATGTGTCAGTGGACTGGATGCAAACATGTCTGCACATTGCCCCAGAGTGGGACCTTTATGCTGTTGACAAAGATTCTTTCCATAATTGCAACTGACAAATGGCACTGTTTTGTTGATCAACACTCAAGCTTTTGTAGTGCACTATGGACACAGGCTTACAGATTGCTGTGTCACTATAGGACATGAACAGTAAGGTAGTTGGGATCTGTAAGATTGCATGAAGTGTCACTGAGCTAAGACAGGTGTCAGGTACCATCACAGTGTCCCTGTCCACTATTTGAAATGGAAGTCTGCAAAAACAGCTCCATACCTGTGCAGGGAGTTCTCAGTCTAGCTGTCTATGTTGCAGCAGTTGCTGTTCCACATACTACAGACAGTGGCTTCTGAACCTACACCCTTGGGGTAAGACCTCTTGCCATTCTTATTTGTCATATGCCCCCACCTTCAAAAGTATGGCAGTGATAACCTGTTGGTGGCAGTCCATTCCCAAGTCCCAGGGATGTGTGTTAAGGGAGAGAACACCATCTTGTTGTACATCTCAGTAGAGGGCATCTACTGTTACTTGTACACAGGGACAGATACCATATGCATATGATAGTGATCCCACTGTTGGGCAAGAGTCATCTAGACTGAATAGCTTCAGAAAAGCTGAATGCAAAGGCTACTGTGGCAAGTAGGCTTAACTGTGACTGTTTGTTGTGCTGTTTGACTTGATCATTTCTTTTGTGGCATCATGGAACATGAGGTTTTAATATCTCAGACATGATGATCACATGGATTTTCTGATGCCATGCATTTCTGTGCTGCATTACTGTTGTCCACAAATTGATGTGTTTTCATGATAATTTCTTTTCACAGAATTACAGTCCTGGATCTATACATGCATATATGTGGCAGGGTGCTTACATTCAAACAACATATGCATAATATACTGTATCTTTATGCATCATCCATATTTGTCTGTACATTACACTGAAGCTTACATTGTTGCTTTGCCTGCATGCTGCTGTCATGCACTGCTCACTGGCATTATGAACTTGGACCATAATGCAGGCAGTCATAGCACTACAATTCCTCTAAGTCACTTATTTCTTAAGGTTCATAGGTTTATAGATGGTTAAAAGGCTTGCAGTCCAGGGAACTAGTGAAGAACCTATTCCAAATTCACGGTCATCACTAAGCACTGTCTGGCTAATTGACTTGCACAAGATCACACTGAAGGCAAATAAAGGCTGAGGAAATCCAACTCCTTAGTACAGGTACTACAGCTTAAAGTCTTACTCCTCTGTCCCAACTGCCAGAGGATTAAGAAGCATCTTTCTTCATATGTAATAGTGATGAGAGGATGAAAGAAAGGAAGACATAGTCAAGACATGTTAAAGTAGATGACTCACAGCAACCATTTTGCATGGAATCTTTGTGGAATAGTAAGCAGAGAGAAATTTCATTTCAGTAAAGATTAGCTATCTCATAGTATGATATATCATAGGATCATAGGAGGCTACTAGGCTAACGGCCCCAGGGTCCTAGCAAGCCTAGCCAAGTTCAACCCATGTTCTCAAGGGTATCTGGTTCAAATAGACAGTAAAATCAGCATCTATTACCCCTGTCCAAGAGGGATACAGGTGGAACCCCTGGGGTGTTTTTCCGGTTACCCATCCTGCGCTTAAACAGGACCAATGAGGGGATTTGTTTAACATGATTAGGAAGCTTGTTCCAAAGGGGGGGCAACCTCTGTGAGACAAATCTGTCTTTCCAGCAAGGTCTTTTAATGTCACATATCAGGTTAAGGTCATTTCAGCGAGTGACCCATGTACAATTTGATTTGCGAATGTGCAGCATTTCCATCAAAGATGGGTCAGAGATTGCTCTATATGTAAGGCACAGTTCGCCTCTGAGCAGTCTGCATGACACAGAGTAAAGTGACAATGATTTCAGTCTATCTGCATAAGACAGATCTTGAAGACCCTGAATTTACTTCATAAAGAACCTCTGTGGTCTTTCTAATTGCTGCAGGTGGAAAGGAACATACCAAAGGGAGCAGTGTACTTTATTATTGGCCTGATGAGCAAAGAATACAGGGAGTTAAAACCTCTTTTTTTTCTGGAGGCAATGCTCTTACTTATGAGATGAGCAATATAAAATGCCCTTCTTACCACTGGGGAGACATGGTGATTAAAGCTAAAGTTGCTGTTGACTTGTGTGCCCTGATCTCTCACCACTGACTGTGTGCTTAGGGTATTGCTATTAATGTGGTAGTTTGCAGGAACATCAACTTTGCAGAAGGGGATGATAATGCATTTTCTTGCATTAAGTTTGGGACCATGAATTTGGCAACAGTCATTAGACTGTGTAAGACCTTCTTGCAGGATGTTGTCATCACTAGAGTTTCAATGATCACTCCCAGTTTGCAGTCATCAGCATACTTTGTCAGCCACAGTCCTTTAGTTTTAGTTTGTACTTCACAGAAGTAGATTCTGAACAGTAGGGGGTCCCAGAACCAATCCCTGTGGAACACCACTAGTTACGGGTCTGCTGGAGGAGGTGGAGTTCCCTATATTGACTGTACGAGTTCTATCAGTGAGCCAGTTTGCAACTCACCTGGCAATATATGGGTTGATACCCAGCTGGGTGAGTTTATCAATGATGCATGAGTGGGGGATTGTGTCAAAGGCCTAGGTAAGTATATGTAGGTGGCAAGCACAGATTTGCCCTCATCTAGGGCTTTGGTGACTGTCTCAAAGAAGTCCAAGTTTAACAGGCATGATCTCCCCTTGACAAAGCCAAACTGGATGGGATCAAGCATTTGGAGATGTCCTATATCTTTGTTAATAAGGTCCATGGATGCACCCTCTTTGTGCAAAGGGATGACAGTAGCGGTTTTCCATTCAACTGGGATGAAGCCAATGCTTAGTTTGTGATCAAAAAGAGTGCTCAATTGTGATGTTAATTCCTGCTTTAACCCATGTAGAACACAGCCCGAGATGTTCTCTGGTCCCATATAGGCTGACTTTTTGGCCTTGGAGAGAGCATTTAAGACCTGTTCCTCATAGATACTAGGCAGAGGACAGGTGTTTTGGATGCTTTGGGGTATATGTGGCAGGGACAAGGGAGTGAAGTTTTCACTGAACCTGTCAGCCAGCAGGTTTGCTATATCCACAGGTTCTATATATGTAGTACCATTAACTATGAGTTCAGCGCAAATCTGGGCCTTACCTTTGAGGTTATATATGTATTTAAAGAATGCCTTGCGATTATACTTAGTTAGGGAAGCTAATATGGATTTGTAGTTAGCTTTGGAGGACTTCACTATGAGTCTTATTTGCTTGTTTAAGTTGAGAAGGGAGTGTTTACAGTTTTGAGACCATTCCTTCCTGCTCTTGGACAGCAATTTCTTTCTCCTATTGTATAGCCTATTAATGGCAGTTGTCCACCAGGCAGTTTTGTTTTTCCTTGAAGATCTTGCTTTGGTTCTGTCAGGTATGGCAGAGTCAATACAATTGTAGAGGTCCTTGTATAAAGCATTGGTGCATAACTCAGCATAGGTGTCTGTTCCATCAGTGGGGGTAGGTTCTATGAAGCTATTTATGCTCTCACATAAGAGGTTGTAACTGGCCTTGGAGAAGTTTTTTTAGTCTAGTTGTTGCTAAGGGGGTGTCTTGTGTTATAGCTACTTCTATCGAGACTGATTTGCAGTCAGATCTCAGCAGGGATGGCCACACGCTGGGGTTGGTGCAGCAGGCTTCCATGTTGGTGAGCACCAGGTCCAGGATATTTTACCCCCTTGTGGGTGTGCCAACCAGCTGATCCAGGGCATTGGAGTTAACATAATCCAAGAACCTTTGGGCAAGTGAATTAGAATAAGTATAATTTACACAGTCTATGGACAGGTAATTAAAGTCACTGAAAACCATGGTGCTAGGTTGTATCTTGATTGACTTAAGTAGATCCAAGTAGGCTGAGTGGATGTTCTGATTGATGAAGGAGTCCTATAGCTAGCAATGACCTGAAGAGGGGTATTACCTACAGTCAGTGACACCTGAAGTAATTCAAGGTAATTGTGCTGTTTAACCAACAAAATCATTAAAACATAAGTTTACAACCTGTCCCATGTTTTGAAGTACTGTCATGATGTAGATAAATGTGTCCTGATAGAAAGAAAAAAAATAGGAAAAAAAAATATTCTCTAACTTTCTACTCATTATTCCAGAATGCAAAGATACTGTATACACCTTACTATGATATTCTGCAATAAATTAAAATGAAAAAATGTTTTTATACTGGTTGAAGGTGTGACATGCTATGTAAAATTCGATATTTCAGTAAGACATGTCCATCTTTGGTTTTCTGAGAAGGTAGCAGTCTTAATAATGTATGGTGTAACAGTGAACTTAGGTTATTGCATGTGGATTTATTTTTTATTTTTATAAATGCTCTCAATGGGAACATAAGTCATACTAATTTGGTCATGCATGTCTCATTATGTACAAATTGTTTAAACAAATACTTAATAACCATTCCAAGTGAAGTATGTGTTTGCCTTTTTTAAATGAGATTATTCAAGTGGATAGAAAAGATTAACTTAGTATATATTTCTGAAAGAATTTCTCTTGTGATTAAAGTTTGTAAACAGTGAAGGTTTGAATAATCTTTGGGGAGCATATCTCTTGGAATAATACAAAGCTTCTGTGTGAATATATTATGGCTACTAGTCTGCCAATTAGAATCAGATAATGTTTTATCTGTTATGATACATGTTATTTCACAGGCAAGGGTAACTTTGCTACTTTACTTGATTGATGTGTAAATAGCTATGAAAACAAAGGAGAAATAGTTTAAGAAGTTATATTAAGATGAAGAGAGAGATTTTTGTTTCTGTATGCATATTTTATTTGGTCTGCATGTTCTATACATCTGAGGAATATTATACATTTTAGGAGATTAGAAAAACAAGTCTCCATGAATAAAACATTGTCGTAGTAAATCAAGAAACAACAGTTAGGTTTGTCAGACAACTAAATCTGTAAGTTCTTAGAAAGGATTTTATGTAGAAAAATATAGATAGACAGTGCAAAGCACATTAATCGACATAGAAATTCATCATCCTAATATGCTGCCAGTGTTTGCTAGGCATTCAGACTCCAAAGAGAAAAAAGCCAAAAACCCAGATAATGGTATTTAACAACAGCTTAAAGACTGAAGGTCAGTGACAGTTTTCAAATCATGCTTTGCAATGTCATTCACGCGTTTCATTTCTTACTTCATACCCAAACAAACCCTTGGCCACTGTCCCCCACTGAAGAAGGTAGAGGATGAGACAGAAACATCACTTTTAAGTGGGGGAGGCAGCAGAGAGCTCCTCAGGGGTAATCTAAGTCAACACATATGCTGGCACAAAGAAGCTAATTATATTTTGAGAGAATTTCCAAGCAGATTTTGACTAACACTGTCAAGAAAAAAATTTGCTATGGCAAAATATCTATGGGTAGAAATACTCAGAATTAGGTTACCTATAATACAGCTGTTTCTTTCTTCTGCAACTAGATGGAAACATTTACTATATCTTATAGAAGAGTGAAACATGTTAACAAGTTAAATGCTAGACTGCAACTTGCTATTTTTGGTACAGCTGCAATGCATCCTTTTGTTGTGGACTACATTTTGACTGGAAGTGGTAGTTTTCTTCATGCAATCACATTTCTCATGACTTATATAGAATGTGTATTAATTATTCTGTTTAATACTTTTAAAAAGAAACTCCATAGGTGAAGGAATATGGCAGTTTTGTAATATGGTTCAAATAATTGTTGCTAGACGTATACAAAAAGTAAGCATAGCAAAGCAAAGAAGAGAAGTGCCTTAATAATGAAATCCATTCATGGTTTACTAAAACAGATGAAAACTAGTAATGCATTTCAGCTTGATTTACAGAAACAAATAAATGTCCTAACACAAGAGTGCAATCCGATGTGATTCTCAAATGCAAATCAAGAGGTGTATATATTTCATACAACCATTCATTGTGTAAGAAAGTTAAACAGAATGAGTAACAAATACCGTAAATGTTTTGAGCGGGTGCAGTAGACAAGTCTTCTCAAAGTTAAGTCAGGTGAAACTGATAGAAAGTGATATGCATTGTATGATGGATAAAGATCAAATGTTTCTGAGTGGACAACATGAGGAATAGCAAAAGTTAACACAAATAAAGCAGTGTATGGCAGAAGACCACAAGAAATTTCTCTGATTTTAATTCTGTGTAGGAAGAGCTCATGCACACAAGAAATATTGCCTGAGTTTTATGAAATTGTGAGCTACAGCATTCCCAGATCTTTCAAGGAAAAATGAATGCACGAAAATTATGTGATAACTACCAAAAGTCCCATATTACAAAAATAATTGACAAAAACAGGAAATAAATTATGTATGCATATTATTATTATTACATGTACAATATTCAGTTAATACTCAAATTATTTAAAACATTCTTATTGTAGAAGACTTAATTTATGTAGTATTAGTTGTATTCTAGTTGTATTCTGTCATACTTAAATTATGTTATGCTTTATGTTTTGTCTTACGGATTGTCAGGGCTAGCCACTCAGTTACGATTTTGTTACTTTGACTAATGCTGATATTCTTCTTGAACTTTTGAATATGAAGTAATTTTGGCATGTTGTATATACCCTCTGCTGAAGATGGCTTAAAATAGTGTGGTGTTTTCACTCCAAGGTACTATTTTTATTTAATAAGATGATACAAATGTTTATTTTATGGCTTATCTTCTCACTCTGTTAAATAACACACATACACACACACACACACACACACACACACACACACACACACACACACACAGTGAATGTTTGGATTGCTGGTGGGGGGGTTTTTGCGGTATTTAGGTATGTATCTATCACAACATCTATAACTATCTATATATATCTATATATATATATATATATATATATATCTGTATCTATCAATATACATATATGTATGTATATATGTGTGTGTGCATATATATATATATATATATATATATATATATATATATATATATATATATATATATATATATAGATAGATATATATAGAAATATGTTTATAAAGTCAAAGGACCAACACTTCAGTACATTTAGTGATGTCACTACACCCTTGAGGAAAGCTGGGGCTAATTCCTTGGGCCTGGTGATTAAGAATAGCCCAGAGCCTCCTAGCAGGCTAGTGTCTCTAGCTACTTAATGACTGCACAGTGTGTATATTTTTCAAGTTTTCAAACTCCAGTGACATTGCATATCTTACTCAGGAAAAAAAAGAAATTCCTTGTGACAGTATTAATACATTTCATTCTGATGGATTGTCATGTTTTAGGAAATGTGATTAAATAACCTATAGTTATTGACAAGGAAATAAACAGTGAACAAACATGCTTTTGTTGCAGTGAGTACAACAGCAGCATTTGTATATAAGCTATCAGTCTCTTAGTTTGCATTTATGAATTATGCATTGGATTTTCAAACAAAGTAGGATAAAGCTATTTTATAAAGGCTACCTACTTGTAAAGGTACAAAACAGAAAGAAACAATTTGTGCATCATTAGATAGTGATGCATTTCAGGTGTACAATGAGAATTGCAAATTGTGAAATGAAATAAATTATGTACCACATTGTAAAACAATAAATAAAATATAGCAAGACTTGCCTAGGCTAGACTGCGGGCACACAACTGTTTTCTTTCCTTTCCTATTCATGCAATTCAAGCTCCGCAACTGTTTAAAGATTTTTTTGGACTATAGCTGCTGCAGTTTTGTTGCGCAATGCATTTAGTGGTACAATTTCAAGTCTTATGCTTCAAAGTTTGGTCATTTTACAGGGAAATGTCTTACAAATCATGAACAAGACAACCAGTGACTAATGTATGTTTTGTCTACAATGTTGATAAAGAACATATTCTCTGTTATCAGAAAAATACTAGATTCATCAGATGCAGCCAGTATGAGATAGTCCACAAAATGTCTTCTTGTGGGTGGGGGCGGACATTAGTAAAAGTAGCATGAGAGAAGAAATGAGCAAGTGTTGGGTACCAGTGGGAAACTAAATAGCTATGTATATAGGTGGAATACTGTAACAGTTAAAGGAAAAGTATACAAAATAGACATGGCATAGAACAGAAATGTCAAAAATCCCATGGTGGACAAAGAAAATGCTATAATGACATTATGGTGTATTACCTGAAGAAAATAAATGCTACTGTCATAATCTGAAATGAAATGACTACTAAATAATCTCAGCAAAACCATGTACACCATCAAAGATGGGTGGAAGAGAAATCCTTTGGGTATACAAAGACATAATGTGCAGTCCCATAAATAGGCTGAGTGCTCTGTGTGTGTGTGTGTGTGTGTGTGTGTGTGGGGGTTGTACACCAACATGGTGACAACACGATTCATGTAGTGTAATTGTACTACTGCCATGTCAGCACACAGCGACTCCATATAGATAGAAACTATGGAAATGACCCATGCATGGAGCTGTCTACTATCCTTTGAACATCTCCGCATCCAAAAAAAAACAGACAGATAGAGAGACATGTGCACACATGCAAACAAGCACTGTATACAAGCTTCAGCCTATGTAGTGAGAGGGAGAGCAGCACAGCTTATGTCTGCAGACTACCTCAGCCATGTCAGAGGTCAATTGATAAAACTTTTTGAGCAAACTGCTCTAAATATGGAGGCTGAGTCATTAGAATAAGATGGGGTACAGCAGCTGCTCACATTTCAGGAGCAAGACTGCTTCATACTGCTGGGCTTGGGTCAGGTGTCACTGTGCCAGCATGCTTGCTAGTGCTATGAGGGATGTGCCTTTCAAACATTTTGGATTTTCTTCCTTCAGAGATGGGTGAGCCGTTCCATGCAATGGTAATGCTGGTGCACAGCTAAGTTATGTTAGTCAACTCATCATCAGTTCTTAGAGGCTGAAAACTGTACTGCTATATTTGCAATGTGTTGTTTACCAAAGCACCATGTAAATTCCCTCTCCCATTCTGAAGGGTAGTATACTATTCACTTCCTTGTGAATCATGGACGTGGACCCAATTTGCTTTGAAACTGCATACCAGGACCCCTTCAGCAGTGCAGTTGTATATGTCCCTACTTCACAGCACACAGAGATGCCTGAAGGCTTTTATAAACTGTGCAGGGCATGATACATGGGTTTTACTGCATACCGGCATATACAGTTCTGTGCAACATTTATGAATAGCTCCCCATAAATATTAAATTGCTATCCACAAGAAAATTTGCATTTTATTGGTGGATCTGTAACATTAAAACTAGATTACTGAGTATTCCCCTGAACCATTAATAAACAACAACAGGCAAAAATTCAGACATCAGTAGATTGCTGTAATGGCTACCACTAAATAAGTGTTCTCCTTAATGTGTAAAACAATTTGGACAGACCTGTAGAGTCATGTAAGAGTAGTAAACCAACAATAAGAGTTCTGAGGCAAAAAAAATTCATTTAAAGTAACCCAGGAGGAGGTACCATCTATGGGCTGCAGTTCCAAACACTGCTGAGGAGCAGTAAAACCTAAAGGTGATCAGAGAAAAAGAATAACTATTTTGTTTAGAATAGAAGGACAATGACCAGGTTTATATAAAATGCTTGTGCACACTACTAAGTTATTATAGTGAGGAATGGAACTATAACCCAGACATTTTACAGGATGTTTGTAAGGCCGCACCAAGATTATTGCATTCAGTGCTGGAGTTTGTCTGCAAAATAATATGTGACTAGGCCCTGAGCGAAGAAGAATAAAACTAAGATGATGAAAGAGATGAAAAGTAGGTGGGGCGTCTGGGAGATGTACAGTGTGACAAGGAAGCAGAAAGTACATATTGACTGTAAATATAATTTTAAAAGGCAGACTGACACAGGAATCACTGGGGAAACAAAACAGAGGTGTAAGTCTGGCTATACCTCATTCTGTTCCTCACCAACAGCGTAGAATGCACACAAAATATCTTAGTGGACAGTGATGGTAGTATAAAGGAGGGGTCTGAATGAAGAGATGATAAGTCAGTAAGCAAAGGGCAGTAGTATTGCTGGAATTAAATACATACTCAAGTCTTGGTGAGTACCTTCACAAGGTGGACCCTGTTTCTCACAAAATCTCACTAAGAAGACAGATATATAGACTGTATTTTATGTTGTATATATCATGGACAGAAGTAGGTTAAAAAATAGAAAAGATAGCAAGGTGCATAAGACCCAGGATAAAAAGTGCTCAATCCTGGTATGCACACTGGTGCCAGGATAAGAAGAAACGGCAGTGTAGAATCCTCAAGACATGGAAACATTCCTAAAATGGGGCTAGGCCAGGCCCAGGGGGAGGATGGCCCTCCTATTGTAGAAGGAAGTAGCAGTTCACAAAAATCATGAAAACTAATAGACCTAAAAAGAGCCATAAAGAAGATAGAGTGGACTATTTGCGAATAAGAAATAAATTATGTATTGTTACTATTATGCAAGAAACCCAGAATTTCAAAATAGAAAATATACAAAAAGATTAGGAGAGAAATTAGAGGAAAGCAAAATACTTCCACTCCACAAGAAAAACTGTCAGAAGCTTCAAATAAAAAAATTGTGTTTATTAATACAACAGATTTATGAAAAACATTACATAGACAAAGAAACCTTGATCCATTTGGAAAGGGAAGCATCTGAGGAAGTACAAAAATATAAAGAACAAACTCTAGAGACTTTTGAAAGGTATAAAAAGGAAACAGGGACATGGGAAAGAGAGAGAGTGTGGTCTGATATGGTGCAATATTTATGAAAAAGGCAGCCCCAAAGATATTCAAAGAGAAATAAAGGCAAAGGCATTGACATATGGAAAATTTCAGATGAAAAAAATAAGATCACAAAGACGGAACGTAGAACAGAAGAATTGTGAAGAATAGTAAAGTAAGAAGTTAAAAAAAGAGATGTTGAAGTTATAGAATACTTGTGAAATGAAGGATTTACTATAGAAAGTCTAACACAGGTAACATCACAGCATGATGGAATGAGTCCCCAAAGTGAGGAGAAATAGGAGGATCAGGAGACATCTGAAGAAGAAATATGTACATGGGAAACAAAGAGAGATTTAATACGGTGCAATATTTATGCAAAGGAGAAAGCAAAACTAATCAATATAAGAAGAGCAGCACCAAAGATGTCTGGAGAGAAATACAGGCAAAGGCATCCAGACATGAACAATTTTACAATAGAAAATTTAAGAAAACAAAGAGGAAAAGTAGAAAAGAGGATTAGTAATGGTGAAGTTAAAGAAATAGAAACTGAGGTTAGGGAGTACCTGTAAAGTGAAGGATTCAGTGTAGAAAATCTAACTCAGAAAGCACCACAGCAGAATAGAGCAATGGATCTCTAAGTTAACCAGAGGAGTGAGACACATTTATTTATTTATTTATTACATTTGTTAACCAGGCAGTGTCCGACTGGGTTAAAAGTCCGTTTTCAGCAGAGACCCGGGGAGAAAAGCTCCGGATAAAAAAATGCAAACAATAACAGATATAAAATGCAAACAATAATAGATATAAAAAATTAAAAATACAAACATACTATCAGTAGACATAATCTAGCTGAAAATAGAGCTAGCTAGTTAGTTGAATACAGAATGATAGAGAGAATGCATTATAGATGATATGGTAATAACTTTAGGGCCCTAGAGGTACACTGATCAGTTGTCATATACTGCATTCAAATTTTCATTGTAAATATATATAACATGCATCCTACGTTGTATTACATTTTCCTTTTTCTGGCAATGTACATAGCTTGCCTATACATATACATTGTTATTTACCTTTATAGAAAATGATGTTATACTTTCTTTTTATTTGTAAAACATGTTTTACATATTATTTCTTTATTTGGAACATGCATTGTATATTTTTGTCATTCAATATTTTTGTGGAGCTTTTCTCCCCGGGCCTCCACTGAAAATGTGTTGCTGACTCAGTGGACTTTCCCGGTCAACAAATTTCAATAAATAAATAAATAATTAATAAATAAATATGAAGATACTTTGGAGCCTTCCATAGCAAGCCAGTATAAATGTTCAGCTGGAGCTGCACAGCAAGGGAAGAAACAGGAAACTGTGGCAAGCCTGTTGAAGTTTGTGGAGTGACAGGACAGTGAGTTCCCATATGAAAGAGCAATGGATGACACAGTATGAAAATGAAGAGAATATGGCAGAGGAAGATGCTCTGGAACTTTCTATAGAATGCCCACAGAAAATGCAGAACAAAGAATGTGCCTTCATCATCATCAGCCCCATTTTTTTACATGGTGTTGGGGTATCATGGTAACTGTTGCCAACTCTTTCAATTCAGTGCCACACTCCTGCCTTCTTTAACACTTGTGCCTGACTGTCACAGATCTTCTTTTACACAATCTATCCACCTCTTTGCTGGATGTCCTGCTTCTGCTTACCTCCATCCTGTCTGTCCCAAATCTTCCTGACCAGATTGTCTTCTGCTTTTCTGCATGTGTCCAAACCATTGTAATCTGTTCTCTTTAATCTCTTCTGTGACTGGAGCTACTTTGACTTCTGCTCTTATGTCTTCATTTCATGATTTGTCTCACGGTGTGCATCCTACCACCCTTCTCAGGCACTTCATTTCCATCACCTCTAGCTTCTTCAACTGTTCTGCCTTAACTGCCCAAGTTTTTGTACCATACAGTAGTACTGGTTGCACCACTGTCTTGTACACCTTACTTTTCAGCTTCTTTGACATTCTCCTGTCATAGACTACACCTGATACTCTATGCTAGTTGGCTGCAGCCTCTCTGATTCTAGCTTTGACCTCTTCATTCAAACTTCCCTTCTGCTCGTCATGCGCTCTCAGTGTAAAAGAAAATGATCTAAGAGAAGAGTTGCTTGATTTAATAGAGATGGACAGACATATTAAAATCAATGAAAGAAATAGACTATGGAAAGTCAATAAAACCCAAAAACATAGAAGTTTGATAAAACAAATGAACACAATAATTAGGACTATCTATAGACATTCATGCGATATAACAGAAGTAAACAGGCTATATTACTGTGCAGCAAAATTAATAACAGATAGTCTTACCAAAAAAAATAGGGTAGTAAGGGAAGGGGTGAAACTGAATGCCATCATGGAAGTATCGAGAAGAGAAAACTATAAAGCAATTAAGTCAAGAACTGTCACTGTTAGAAGAGTATAGAAGAGGGAACATTTCAACAAAAATGCTCAGAAAGATAGACATGATAAAAGCAATGCACAGTATCAGAACAGATCAGGATCTATCGTGCAGCATTGAAAATAATAAACTAAAAATCTCAGCACAGACATAAAAATTTAGAAGATACGCAGGTAAATATAAAGGAAAAGTACAAAATAAGCAATTGATTGATGACCCAAAAAAAGTTTTATAGAAAATTGGGAAACAAGACAAAAGGAATTGAAACACCACCAAAAAAAGTAGAAATAGATACATTTCGGAGAATATCTATGAAGATCCCGTGGAACATAACACAGATGCGAAATAGAAAGAAGAAGTAAAAGAAAGAATAAGAAGTTCAAATGTGCAGGATATGAAATGGGATGAGGTAATGGCCAGAGAGATTGAGACAAAATTAAGAAAAGCTCCTAACTGGAAAACCCCAGGCCCAGATACAGTACCTAACTTCTGGCTAAAAGTATTAATGTCTTTATGTGAAGATTTAGCTATGAGTAAGAACCATTTATATGCACATCCCAAACAGACACTAGCCTGGTTAAAAACAGGAAAAACAATACTCCTGCTTAAGAGTGAACCTACAAGCTACCCTAAAAACTATAGACCAATAACTTGCTTTCCAACGCTGTATAAACTATACACTGGAAATGATGCCAACAGAGTTTATAGTAATTTAGAAGAAAACTCAATCATGGCAATGGAATAAAAGGGTAATAAAAGAAAGTCATATGGGACAAAGGATCATTTGCTGTTAAAGGCATAATGGAGAACTGTAAAAAGGGAAATAATCTAAGTATGGCATAGATAGACTACAAAAAAGCATTCAACAGTATTCCACATTCATGGATAAAAGAGTGCATAGCAATGTATAAGATACACCCTACACTGATTGATTACATTACTGTGATCATGAAACACTGGCAAACCACTTTGCAATTAAGCCATGATAAAAGACAAATTATTATTGCAGGGATAAAAATTCAAAGGAAGATATTCCTGGGTGACTTTCTGTCACCACTGCTATTTTGTCTTGCCCTTAATCCATTAAGTTGTCTACTTAACAGATAAGGTCATGGCTACAAATTGGCTCCCAGAAAACAACAGTGTAGAGACTTCTCATCTTCTTTGTGTGGATGATTTAAAACTGTATAGCTCATCAGATGAGGAACTGAAAGAACAACTGCAAGTGGTCAAAACAGTTTCACATGATATAAGAATGTATTTTGGTCTTGATAAATGTGTAAAATCAACCTTTAAAGCAGCAAAGCTGCAGCACCAAGAAAACATCAGTTTGGGGCAGGAATGTGATACTTGAGCAAGAGGGAGTATATAAATATTTGGGAAATGATGAAGGGTCGACAATAAAACATGAACAAATGCAAATGAAACTTAGTAAGGAATATTTTAGAAGATTTAGAATTTATGTTTAGGTATAGAATGGTCTGAATTAATTAGTGAAGAAAAACAGGAATTCCAAGATGGCCACTGGGTCCTCCATTAGCAGTGTTTTTTGCCTGAGTAGCTTCACCTTAGAAATGTATCATGAGGTAAAATTTCTGACTGAGATAAAGTACTTTATCTAAATTTAATTGACAATTAATGAATGCCTAAAAACATTTGATGAAACTTTGAAACATATACTTCGATTGTCTTTTATAAAATTAAAGATATTGTGAAAACTGTAAGATAATACCCAAAAAAGGAGAAAATAAATTGTCAATTAAATATAAAAATCAGTTTGAGTAAACCATGAATTAAACAATTTATGACAGCACTGTTCAAGCCTCTTTTCAGTAAATTCCAAATCATTAACCTTGAGAAGCACTGCTTAAAGAACTCACAGGTATCATCAAACAGAATTAGAATAAAGTTTCAAATGCTGAATTATATCTAGCTGAGGTAGACACAGCAACATAGAAAATGAAGTTCAAATAAATGTCATTTCTAAATAAAATCACCTATTTTAGACATAAAAGTAGAGAATTAGGAGTACTGCATGAAGACACAATCTGAGAAAAGGGTATCCAGCTGCATTTTTCCAGATTAACACTTTGTCTTCAACTAACTAAAGCTTGTATTTAAGGTTTAGAAAGATCAATAGGTTTCTTGTACCAAAAACAGGATATCCACCACAAAAAATGTTATATTATTGTAAGATTATCTTCCTTTCCTGACAAATTGTTTTTAGACACGTCTTGAGTCCCTCTTTCGTCTACAATGGACATAAAGCCTAGTGGAATATTTTTTTTGTGTAATCCAGCTACTAAGTGGAATTAAAATTTCCAAAGGAAATAACATTAAATCTTTAGTCTGATAGCTAGATAAAATGAAAAAAAAATCATCTGCATTAATCACTCAGATTCTATAATAACAAACAATAAGACAGATGTAATCTTTAGCAACAAATGTTTGGCACCAATAATACAACAGAAAGATGACCACCAATAACTACTTAAAGACCAAGGCAAGTGGAATAGCAAATATCACGAGAAAGGATAAAATACAGATCAGAGCAATAACTGTTAATTGCCTCTGCTTATTTTAAATATACTGTCCTATGAACATCAATACAGACTGTAGCAATTTCAGTTTTTTTCTATAATCTGTGAACTTAACGGATGTTTAATTATACATTTCTGGTATATTTAATGGTAATGCTTTTCATATTAATAAATGTTCAGCATTACAGTAAGTCACATTTGATCTTTTTAATAATTTATGATTTTTTTTTAATTTCTCCAACAAATAGAAAAAATACTCATTGGTGTGTGTGTGTGTGTGTGTGTGTGTGTGTGTGTGTGTGTGTGTGTGTGTGTGTGTGTGTGTGTGTGTGTGTGTGTGCGTGCGCGCACGTGTGTGCATGTGGTGCATGTGTAAGTATTTATGTGCATGTATGTGCATATGTGCATGTGTTTTTCGAGAGGTGCAAAAGAACACATTTGTTTCACTAATCTGTGTGCTAGCTTACTGCTGTGCACTTTTATTCATATATTTACTGACAGTCAGTAAGTATGAGCCTTTGAATCATTTCACAATATAGTAGAATGTTTGTAAAACTGGTATTTCATCTAAAGGAGCATTTCTAAAATAAGGGTTTGTAACTTTAAGAAAGAGCTCTCTCCACCTGTTGATGGATCTATAGAACTTCTCAGCATTCTGTATCAATTAGATTTTAGGTAAGTACTAGGCACTCAGTCTGCAGATGTTACATGCCTAGCCAAAAAAAAACACTATTCAAAAGTTTTATCTAGCCTTAAGGAAAGCAAGACAACAAATGGTGGCAAGGATGCTGCTATGCTTTACATGTTCCAAAACTTTAGGAGGAGTCTGTAAGAGAGACTGTGCAGAGAAAAAGCTGCCAGTCTCTCCTGATAGCTAATATTTTTAATGCCACTAATCTTTTTAGCTAGGAATCCCTGAGGTCTCTCAAGTTAGACAAATGCATGCCAAAAGGTAAATTATATTCAATGAGCCTGGTAAAATATGAGCAAAGGGTGAATTGAGACTACCGCCGTAGATCTAGTGGGATGCCTTTGGTAATGTGAAGAACCAGATAAAAGGCTTTCCAAATACTGTGGAGAAATGATGGTCAAATGATGAGGAAGTATCAGTAAAAGTGCAGCTGGCCTGAAGGTCTGAGAAATAGAAGCCAAATACAAGAAGGCCCAAAACTGAGCCTTGTGTTACACCACTGGTATCTTTTTTGTTCTCAGAAATGGCACGTGTGACTCTAGCCACTGGGTTCTGTTAGGCAACCAGTTAGCTATCCACTGCACAGTATAAGGATTTATATTCAGATGTACAAGTCTAGCTTTAATAGCTGGCATGGGGAACAGTGTCAATGGCCATGGCCAGGTCTAGATATGTTGCATTCACTGCATAACCACTAGCCACTATTTTGTTTGCTTTTTGAAAGAAATTAATGAGGTTAAAGAGGCAGAACTTTCCTTTCACAAAGCTGAATTGATAAGGGTCTAGGGTTAAGAGATTTTCAATGTCTAGATTAATGAGATCAGAGATAATACGCTCCATAGCTTTACATATGAGGCTAATGAGACTAATGGGTCTGTAGTTACAGGGTCTGTGGTTGAGCCACCCTTATGTAATAGCATTACAAAGACTGTTTTCCAGGCTTCAAGAATGTAAACAGGCATCAGACAGCCTGGTATGTTATCAAGGCTCAATGGTGAAGTATTCTTAGTTTTGGAGAGGGTCATGAAAACTTGTTCCACAGTAATTAAAGGGGGTGGCTGGGACTGTGGAATCTGTGGAATAGCTATAACTGTGGGTGGAGTTAAATTTTCACTAAATTTGTTAGCTAGGATATTAGCTATTTCCTTTGGGCCAGAGTGTAGTATTATTGTGGAGTAGCTCCAAACATTGTTGGGTGTTAGTTCTTAACTTCCTGACATAGTTAAAGTAAGATTTGTATTTATTTTTGGTTTTAGTGGCTGCTTTAAGTTCATTCTCACCTTTGAGATTTCTAATGGTTTCTTAATCTCTTTGTTAGTTTGCTTAAGTATGCTTTAAGGTATGTAGAATAAAACCTCTTATAAGCACTAAGCAGTTTCTTTCTCTTGTTATGTAATTTATTTATTTGTGTATTACACTACATGGATTTGTTTTTAAATGTCTCATTATATTTGCTGTGGATAAGGACTGCCTTATCAATACAACTATTTAAGTGGGAGCAGAAGTACCACCAGTTTGGTCTTCTGTGCGGAGTCTGCACGTCCTCCCTGTGGTCATGTGAGGTTTCTCCAGCTGCTCCGGTTTCCTCCCACATTCCAAAGACATGCAGTAGGTTGATTGGACACTCTAAATTGGCCATAGATGAGAGTGTGTGTACAAGTAAGTGGTACAAATGAACTACTGTGGCAGGGCTAGCCACCCAGTGGTATAAACCTTAGCTTGAGGTGATTGTCACTGTGGAAGTGGCACCCTGACCCCATGTGCAAAATGGGAAAAGGAGTTGAGGATGGAAGGATGGGTTAGTAAATTATGATCTGATTTAACACGGTTGATGATACATATGGAGATGTATAACATTTTTGAGGACTGCATCAAGAATATTGGGGTCCCTAGTAGAATGGCTAAATATTTGCAAAAGAGAGTTAGCACTTACAATGTCAATAAAGTCCTGTGCATACCGACCACTGGCAGTGTTGGTTGGCCAGTTAACTGATGAATAGTTGAAATCCTCTAGTAGAAAGGTATTGGGTTTAATGGTAATAGCTGACACCCCCTAGTAGAATGGTATTGGGTTTAATGGGAATTTTAGCTAATGTGTTAAGGTAACTATCATGCTCAGAAGAGGATATAGAGGGTGTTCTATAGTTAGCTATGAAGCATTAATTAGTCCTGTTTATGGTTTATTTTTATAGGAGTTCAAATGTGAATTCCCAAGGAATCTGTTGTGAGGTGAAAATATCCTTGACACGTACTGGGTTGTATAGTATGCACAATCATTCTCATCTCTTTCTTCCAAAACATAAATAGTACAAAGCCATGCTGTCATGTAGCTCATGTATACTTACTTCCTGCTCCTCATGGTGGATAGCTTGTGTCACCACATTGACCTTGGACATCTGTATTGTTACATAGATTTTTTTTTTATTCAGAATATCACTCTTATCCCTTGCTTTTGTGATGATTGTGTTACCCTCTGCCATCTGTGCAATGCATCTGCTATAGTTGTGACTAGTGGCTGGCCAATTGAGACAATTTTATGACATTTCTTGCTGTCATTCGTTAAAATGACGTATTGCATGTTCTTTGCACAATAAAGATTGACCCTGTTGATCAGCACAGACTGACAATGTATATAACAGTGTTCATTACTGTTGGAGCTGGCAGTTGCACAGAGGGTTAAGGCTATGAGCTGCTGTTTCTATGGTACATGATTTGATTCCTACACTCTCATTTACTTACCATGTGACCTTGAGCAAGTAACTTAACCAAACCTATCTCCTAGGTCACCCCTGAAAAAAGGTTGTGCATTCACTGAGTCAATCTGCTTAACAAATGAGTATTATTATCACTGGACTACAGGCCCCATATGTCTGTGCACTACAGCTAGCCTTCCAGGTAGTTCTTGTACACGAAACACTTGAGCAGGTTTATAACTGGCAGCTTTGCCAAGATACCGTCCCTATGTAGTACAGAGTCAGCAGTGGACTGCTCAACAGTGTGTCCCATCACAAGCAGGGTAACCATTTAAAATGCCAGGACCCACTTCAGAGAGTGTCCCAAAATGTGGGAGAGTGAATGGCTGAAAAAACAGACTTGCACATACCAAGTCCAAGATGGCCACTTCTATGAATATTCCCTTTTCTCCACGGTATGGGATCTTGAAGCTGATATATATATATATATATATATATATATATATATATATATATATATATATAAGTTTGGGGGAACCTCTCACATTAAAGGATGCAGGGAGGGGGGCTTTCCTCTGAAAAAAAAAGTTTGAAGAAGAAGAAGAAGAGTGATGTTCAATATGTGGTCAAGTCAGGATCTGCTAGGATCATATGTTATTGACAAACACAATTCCAACTGCCATATTATGGCGATTACCCTAGCTGGGCTGTCATGTCTACTGAATAGAATCTCTCTCTCTGTGGCATGACTGTGAAGCACAGCATGGTAGGGAGCAGTGACTGAGTGAAGTATATCATGTCAGGAGGGAGCAGTGACTGTGTGAGGTACATCATGTCTGGGGCGTACGTTACCCAGATGATGTTCTGTGCTACTCTCTGCTGTGCTGCAAGTTATTCAGTCAATGAACCACATGCACAGTGGTGTACTGTGTGCTCAGGTGAGCAAGAAAAAGATACTTCCTTATATATGTCACCCTACATTACTGCAGTCCATGTCTATGAACTGCAGTAACAACAGTTAGCATACTAAACTTAGCGCACAGAATGTTCTTGTGACATTCTGTTTATGTCATTTCCAGTTCTTTTCTGCACCTTTCTTGTTAGGAAAGACCTGACATTACTTCTTGATAAGCTTTTCTGCATGTTATGACAGCAAGCGAATTGCTCACCATTCTCTCAATATTCTTTAAGATTATTGTATATGCTTGCTTGCTTGCTTAAAACCTGCAACCTCTGCATCCATTATTGTTTTAACATCAGCATAGTAAAATCTAGAAATTTCTTCTTGCTGAGAAAGACTTGCTCTTTTTTCTTGTTCATAATTTATTCCAGCATCATAATCCACTGTTGACGATGTCTTCAGCACTTTGTTGGGCATCACAGGCTCTTTCAGGTATGCATATGCCTTTTCAGCTGTCTTTGATGTCTGGCTCAGCAGATGTTCAGATAATAGTCCAAACCAAGTAATGTCATGAGCAGCTTTCTGTTTACTTTTATAATTCTCTTGTGTGAAAATTATCCTAAAAGATTCTGCATTTGAATCAGAAAATTAGTGTCGTACATTTGTTTCATAGTGATGTTTGAAGCACACATATATGCATATTTCCAGTCTGTATAGCACCCAGGTGTTTTAGACCAAAAACTTTTATGTGTTTTCAATCTCTACCATCTACTATTTCAGGTATAAAATTGCATTTGTACTTACTAGTTACTTTTACACATATCGCTCCCCTGTTTCAGAGACATTATCTTTAAAGAAATATCCATGATGTTGCACTTATTAACCTTGTGGCACACTAATTCCAAAGTCTTAATTTCTCTTTGGGTGGAGTACATTGTTTGTTTCCCCTGATGCTCTTCTGTCTTGATTAAAAAAAAATCTTATGCAACACACTTTTCATTCCCATGATGTGAACTCTTCAAGTAACCAATCCGATTTATAGCAGAGTTCTGCTTTTCCTGCTGAATTCCTGTAAACTGTTAAAACAATTCCTAACTTTAATTCAGCTGTTCCTAATTAACCTGTTTCTGGATTTCAAAAAAATTTTAAAATGCAGAATTTTCTACAATTTCTCATTACATACTTTACAGAAGTCTCACATGAACATTTGATCTGCCTCATAACCTTTTAATGCGCAGTTTAAGATGGGTAGCTGATGGATATTTTGCCTACATACTGAAACAATGTAACAATTTCACAAGATAACAATTGGCATGCAGGCATTTTAAGTTAACCAAGTTCTATACAAACTCAGAATTCATGAGTTTGTTGTGGGCCCAGTGCAGACATAATAATTCAATTATATTCAATAACATATAAAATCAGTTATAATTATATTAATATTATACAATATTATAATATTCAGCAACATCAACAGAATGGTTTGGAGGGACAGATATATCTCGCAGAATATGCCACTGCAACAGATTCCCCGTCCATGCAAAACAAAACTCATCCCTGTCCATATTAAAGTGCAGCTTGAATCTATTGCTAGATCTTCTAAATTTTACACCAAGACTGCCCTCTGTACTGCTAATGGAAAAGGCATCTCCTACATGCTTTATCCCATGCATGGGTCCCCTTAAATTATCTATTATATGATCTCAGTTATTCACAATACTTACCAACCATGGGATGGGTAAAACCAATCTAAAAGGGAAATTGCTAGGCTTAAAATGGCATGCAAGGACAGCTAGCCTAGTTCTTATCTCTGAACATGTATACACACACACACATATATATATATATATATATTTATATATAATGTATATATATATATATATATATATATATATATATATATATATATATATATATATATATACACACACACACATAGTTTCATACATGGAATACATACAAATTGTTGAATAGTCAGCTTGCTTTTCTGTGCGGGATCATGGTATAGTGGGCATTGGGGAATTTACCCTTTCTTCACTATAGTGCTGTTTCAGAGTTAGCATATATATAATCAGCAGGGGGGTGGGCAAGTAGGGGGAGGCTTGCCGCCTTGGAAAAAAAAAGTTTTTCTTTTTTCTTTTACTTTTCGAATGGCTGCTAATCATCCATTTGCCATTTGATATTTTAAATTTTTGATATATGTACATCTATGTATATATATATATATATATATATATATATATATGTATATATATATATATATATATATATATATATATATATATATATATATATATATATATATATATATATATATATATATATATATATATATAAATATATATAGATATATTATTTCCATCTTTTCACTCCATGTTTAAATCTTACATTGCTAAGAGACCTCTCTGCTCCAATGACAAACCATTACTCTCCATAACTAAACCCAACAACAGTGCAGATACACTCCATTGGTAATAGTTGGAAGACCATTCCACTTCACTTAACAGACTGCAACCAGAAAGACCTTAAATGCCAACTGAAACAACACCTGATAAGTGGTTCTCTACCAGCACTACTCCTGGTTAAACTGGTACTTATATAAATCTATGAATTTGTGCCATAACTCTCTGCTGCAGAAAACAATGTACCATTATCGCAAATATACCTACTTGTATCATCTCATCTCCTTTGTCTTCCTTGTGCCTCCTCCCCTATTTCCTTTCTTTCGGCTACTCTAACTGTTTATCTTATCTTCCTATGTCTTAAAGTTTGAGCAGTTGTTTATAATAGCAAATATTCCTATGTAAAATCTGACTATCTATGCATACTGATGATATCACACTTCATAAACTTCCCTGCATTTTAAAAGATATTCATAAAATAATTTAATTATTTTTAATTAAAACTGTTTGTAAATGATGTAACTGATATAAAGGATATCTGAATAATGGAACTGTTGCTTATGAATGAAACTGACAGTAAAAGATGGCTTATCATCATTATATATTCCCACTGTTGGCCATATTTTCCCAATAAAATAAGCCCATGATGTATGTATAATGGAACTTTCCCCCCATGGCCTCCTCTAGGCACTGCTCAGTCAGACTTTTTCTGGAAAAAAAATGCCAATAAGTAATATATGTATGTATAAATATATATGGGAGTATTTCACTTTGTTAAAAGAGCAACATATTGAACTACAACTTACTGAGCTCAAAAATAACAAACTGTATCCTGTCAAAATAACAAAAAACGTCAGTAAATTATTTTTTTTTGTAGGAGGGACAAGTCCCCCTGCACCTCCATGTGAAGGGTATGCCCCCACCCCCTCCTTCTATTTATATATACTAATTTTGTTATCACACTCCAGTGGGGTAAGAGAAAATTCTCAAATCCCCATTTTACTATGATCCTGCACATAAATAAAGCCCACTCATTCGAGCAGCTGATTGTTGCTCAGATATTCCAGCTTCTTTTTGGTTCAACAACTCAGCTGTCATCTATATATATATATATATATATATATACATATATATATATATATATATATATATATATATATATATATATATATATATATATATATATATATGAGACAGAGGGAGTTAAAGTAGCAGCTAGTTTAGCTATACTATATGCTCATTTTAGATGCCTTACTGTCTCAACCCATATTACTCCAAAAAATAAAAAAGAAAGAAATCATACAGTATGACACCATATTTGTTTTTCTTAATTATACTTAATTTATATTTTTTCTTAAAAAGTAGTAGATGTACAATGAAGCACCATATCTCTGATAGCAAACATTGACAAAAGAATCTCACTTTTACTATTTTACATTTCTTTGTCATCTGCAATATTTGGAAACTACATAAATTTTGTTTTAAGATTTCTGGACACAGCATTCTAGTAACACATTTGTTTGGTCCACTACATCTTGGTCAGCATCAATATCCACACCTAATTCTGCAGGACCTTTACAACTACTTTTCTTTGAAGTTGCTTTCATACAGTTCACATTTAAAACATAAACAAGATTTGACATGTTTCATTCAGATCTATAGCTAGATATAATCATTTTAAATTCATTTCCAATAAATCCTGAATGAAAGACTTAGAAATGGCTTACAGAAGTATAGTTTCTTTCTAGGCCTCTCATAGCATTTTGCTACTAGTTGTTTGATTCTTTTTTTGAATTCAAATGGGAATAGTTACTTTTTTCTGCAATTTCTATATGTCTCAGTCTACTTTCTGTTTAATATTCTGTGGAATTCCAAAAAAGTCTTTGGCTGTGCTACTTCAGTTTTTAGAGGAATTAAAGGGGTCAAATTACGTTTGATAAGGGTGTTTGCAGCTGTCACCATTCTCCATGCATGAGACCAATCCTCTGCTTACTTGGCATAGGTAACAGTGTTCATATTTGGCATTTGTTTCACTACTACAGTATGTGTGCACCCATTTAATTATGCCAAAACTTGGGAGTAGTACAGTGTAAGGCTATTTGGAATCTCACCAGTAGTCTGAATCACCTATGGCTAATCATCACTATATATTCCCACTGTTGGCCATATTTTCCCTCTAAAATAAGCTAATGTATTAATGGAGCATTCTTTCCCAACAAAAACAGTATCATTTTCAGTAAATAGCCTGATTCCATGGTGCAGAAGGATGGAATATTAACTGCAACCCAGGCAATTATGGCTTAATTAATGACACTGCTACTGGACAAATCAGGCATGCAGATAGAGGATTGAAGGCACATGCGCCAGTGTCATTTCTTTGGAGAAACTTTAGGAATTGTATGTCCTCAGTGGCATACAGAGAGGTGTAATCTCCTTTGTGGAGACTGCAGAGACCACTGCTCATACCACAGGGGGAAGGGCAATGCTGCTTGGAAAAAACACTACTTACAGAAGTCAGGAGATAACCTCCACAAAAATTGAAGAAAAAATAAAAATAAAAAAAACTGAACCACGCTTAATGGCTGTCTTAATGACAATTAGTTAGCCATTGCCTGGTGATGAGAACAAATGGGCTGATTGAGAGAGAGAGAGAGAGAGAGAGAGAGACAGAGACAGATGGCTGTGGGGTCAAAACCTGCAAGGAAAAAATTCTAATTTCAATAAATGCAACTACATTGTATAAATGCAGTTGTGAAAGGGCACATATTGTTTTATGACATGTAGTAACTATTTAACAAATTACCTGTATGGCCTTATATACCTTTATCAGACTCCTCTATATGTGCCTATACTTACTGGTAAGAGACCAAATGTTTTACCAGTCATTCCTCAAAAAACAATGAAATCAAACTTGCTTTCAGTTTTTGTGGAATGTCTCTCTATTTTTCTAGTCTAGTTATTTGGGATTTTGTTAAGGAAATCAAAAGCAGTTTCCATATCCTAGTTTTAGTCTCAGTATACTAGCAAATATACTTTCCTTACCTTCATATCTCTTGACTTTATAAATCTCCTAATGTTCCTAATGATTTTATTGCATCATCGTCAATGATGGCACCTAGAAGCTTCATATTAGGTTCAGGTTGTATGATTGTGTTATTAGAGGATGTGATGACAAATGTGGACTTATGATGGGAGAGTGAATGTGGGAGAAAGAGCAGAAGTTTGGTTTTCTTAGGGTTTAGGATGAGATAATTGTCTGACAGCCACTTTTCAATGGTTAGAAAGGCATCATGTGTTTGGGTATGGAGTTCAGAGATATTGCTAGCAATGGAGATGAGGGGTGAATCATCAGCGTATTGGATTAGGGCTGATTTTTGCAGGATGTGTACAGTTCATTAGTAAATAATATTAAACAGAAGGGGGTCCAGGATAGAGCCCTGTGGAACACCTGCTGTGACTGGAATGGAAAGAGAGCAGCATGAGAGTCATCTGACAGATTGTAGCCTACCAGAGAGGTAGCTGGAGAACCAGGATTCGGAGGCAGGAGCTAGGTTGAGCTTGGATAACTTAGACAGAAGGTTAGGGTGGGAGACAGTGTCAAAAGCTTTGGAGAGGTCATGGAAAAGGCAGAATATGAGTTGGTTATTGTCACTGGCCTCAGTAATGGTATGAGTGAAAGAACGGAGGGTAGTAGATGTGCCATGGTTTGGCTTAAAACCATGGTAAGTGGATGTAAGGAGGTTTTGTTGAAGGATATAGTTAAGAAGCTGTGAGTGAATTCCTTTTTCGTGTATTTTGGTTAAAGCTAATAAGATGGTGATGGGTCTGTAGTTGGATGGGTCAGCTGACTTTCCACCTTTGTGCAAGGGGATGGTGAAGAAGGATTTTCATAAGAGAGGGACAGTTGCCTCCTGAATGCATCTGTTGATTAATATGGATACAGGATAGGCTATAGATTCAACAGCAAGTTTGAGGAAGGAAGGAGGAAAATTATCTGTGGAGGGAGGGCAGGGTTTAAGCTTCGGATGTAGAGATTTGATGTAGGAAGTGGGAACAGGTTGAAAGGAGAAGAAGTTTGTGTTGGGTGGGTTAGAAAGTGTAGGGGGGCAGTCGTGTTAGAGCTGGAGGTGGTGAGTTTTTGAATTGTGTCAATGAAGTGTTTATTGAGGAGGGTAGCCGTTTCTGAAGGAGGTTTATTTGGGAAGTGGGAGGGGTTGCAAGGGCAGCCAGGAGAAAGAAGTTTGTTTGGGGATAACCAAAACTTATGAGGGTTGGATATTCTATCAATTTGGGGAGAGCTGTAGTAGGATTTTTTTGTCCTTATTGATTAGTTTCTTGGCAAGATTCCATGGTTCTCTGTAATTTTCTAGTAAGGGTGGTGTTTTTGTTTTGATCCCGGTTTTCCAGGCAATGTCTCTTTTATGCATTATGGATCTAGTATCTTTAGAAAGCCAGGGAGCATAGTTGGATTTGATTTTAATTCTCCTAGAGGGAGCAAGGGAGTTCAGGGTGTCCAAGAAACTGCTATTAAATTTACTCACTGCGTCGAGAGGGATTTCCCTGAGGATGGACCAGTCAATACTAGACAGTATGGAGTTGAATTGGGAGATATTAAAGTTGGAGAGTTTATGACAGCCTCTATAGAGGTGTGGTTTGGGTAGTTGGGTAAAGTGTCTTTGAATGGAGATAGGAAGATGGTCACTTAAGGAGTCAGGTAGCAAAGATGGATTATGGTAGAGGTTAGGGGAGTTAGTGAGGATACAATCAATAGTGGAGCTGGAAGAAGAGGCTTTGTGCAGGTGGGTGGGAGAGGTTATCAGCTGATGGAACTCTTGTAAGTTTATGCTAAGCTGAGGAAAGTCAGTAGTGAGATTGGACCAGTCAATGTTGACATCGAGGATGAGAGTTTCGTAGTGAATGTTGTGGGAAAACCAGGATAAGATATTTTCCAGGGTTGGGATATTATTTCCAGAGGGTTATTAATGGAAGCGACTGCAAATTTCTTGTATGAGTTAAGGTGGCAGTTAAGAATGATTACTTCAGCTGGCTGGAAGTCAGGGATAGGGAGGGTGAGTGGTGAGAGATTAAGCTCATCAGAGTAAAGGATAGCGATGCCACCACCTTTCCTTTGGAGCCTATCAGAGTGGTAAATATTGTAGCCTGGTGGGAGTATTTCATTGTTTGAGATGTGTGGCCTTAGCCAAGTTTCACATAGGGTTAGAATATGCGGGGAAGTGTGGGCTATCCAGGAGTGTAGTTCAGTGATTTTCTTAGTGATACTTTATATATTTAGTGAATAGATGGCTAGGTGTTTGAATGAAGAAGTAGGTAGACTGTGGGGATGAGGCTGGTATGAGTTATGAGTTATGAGGAGACGGTGAGGTAGTGGGACGATTGTGAGTTGTGTGGCAGTGGGGTGAGGAGGTGATGCCAGGGTTTGGGTGGATGTCTCCTGTGAGGAGTATATTGCTAATGAAAAATGCATTTGGAGTTAGTAGTGGAAGTAGGTTGCAAGGTTTAGTTTTGGATTTGAAGTAGATGGGACAGATCTGTAAAATAGTAAGTTTATGAAGACAGGTAGTGGGGAGGTTGAAGAGATATGGAGAGATATTGAAGGTGTTAGAGTTGGGAGGGGTTTCAAGCATGCATGAAGTAGGTGTGCAGACATAGTGATGGGAAAGGTTAGTATGATAGAAGAAAAGAGCCGCGAGAGATATGAGAGTAGGGATGATAAAGAACAAGGATTTTAAAGTATGTGGAGGGGAGTTATGGAAATTGGTAGGGGAGGTCTAGTTGTAAGAGGGAAGTGATGTAGTTTGATTGAGAGTAGAGTAATGGTGGGAGTGGTTTAGACAGGAAGCTAGTGCTTTATGGGTGATGAGACAGGTACGGGAGGGATTGGATAGGATAAAAGTGATAGAAGTGGGAGTAGGTGGGAATGGGTGTAGGGTAGTGAAGTGGAGTGAGCCCAAGCACATTTCGGGTGAATGGAGTGGAGCTGCACCCATGGAGAGAGCTATGAAAACAATCAGTAAGGCAGGTAAGTATGGGGAAGTAGGAGGAGGAGAGGCAGAGGGGGGTAGAGCAGCTCACGGTGGTTATTGTACCTTGAGAAAAGATAGTAGCAGGCAGGAATAGGAAAATGGGCAAAAGGCTAGAGATGTTCAGAAGGGACTGTATAGAGTAGGAGGAAAAACAATGAATGGGTCAAGGGGGACACAGCAGGCAGAGAAGCTGTAAGGGTAGGACAGGTTAGTGGTCCAGAGATATGCAGGAGATAGCCAATGGCAGAGCAACAGTGCAAGTAATTAACTACTGAAATTATCAGTGCATACTTTAGCTATTCTCAATGGGAGGGAAGCACCCACGAAGAGACTTGACTACAGGTAGTTCCAGGCAGGGTAGGATCTGTGGGCTTTGCAGATGAGGAGTGTTGGTAAAATAGCCTGTAAAAAAAAAAGAGAAGAGAGAAGAGTGGAGTTAGGGAGATATGGTACCAGAAATTAAGTATAGTTGTAAAAATTATCAGGTATTTCTGCCCAATCAGAATTTTAAAGGCTTGTACAGTGCATCGTTTAATGAATTTAAGTGCCTGTTTCTAACACTGTCCTATCCAGATATCTTTAGGTTAGCTAGAACTTTGTTTACATCTTTTTTTGTTTGTGATTAACAATGTTCTACTTGTTCTTATGTTCTTCCTTGGATATAGCTGATCCATTTGACCCATAAGATTTCGAAAAGTAATTAGTAAGTAGGTTTATAGGGTTGTATTCAAAGCATTTAAATTGTTGAATGAGTTTGTAAAATTGTTTGTTTTTTATTTACATGTATATTTACGAGGATATTTTAAACAGTTTTATTGGTCAATTCAAAATTTGTCAGCATATATATATATATATATATATATATATATATATATGTGGTAATTAGATCACGTTTTTGTCTGATGAAGTCTCACAGTTATTTTGACGAAAAACGTGGTGATCTGTCTTACGTTTAACTTTGGAATAAACCTGTTCAAAATTTCTCGGCTGTCCGGTGCGGTTTGTCCTCTCCACAGTGCTTTATTGTTTATTGGTTACGTTTGCACTGTGCCTTGTTTTTTAAATTTATCAGTTTAGTAAGTAGGTTTACCTCCTTATTTTTTCCTTAATGTTCAAGTTATTATTTGTAAGATATTCACATGTCGGTCTTTATTCATTACCTTTCCTAATATACTTAAAGAAAGCGTTTTTTATTACCCTTGTTATGTATTTGATACTTTTCATTATTTTTCTTTGTCATTATTATTTTTTTTGCTTTATTAAGCATCTTGTATACCCAGTTAGTGTTGTGTCGCTCCTTATCCCTGGTCTTGTCTGTTTTTTTTTTTTTCACTATTTTGAACTGTAAGTTCTTGGCTTTTAAAAAGTCTATACCCCATAAGTTTCCTAGTCTACATCACCAAAAGTACATGAAAGACACAAAATATATACATAAAATGTTGAATTAATTACAATCATTTTAAAGTATAAAATGTAATACTGGAGTAGCAGGTTGTACTCAGCCAGGTCAGAAATCATAGCTGCTATACACTAAAATCTAAAGTAATACTTAAAACAATATACAGATATTTTAAGTTAATAAAATAATAAAGGACATCAAAAGAATAAATAAGTACATAAACTCTACCACAAGATTACCTGAATAATGCAAAAAATAAATAAATAACAGAAAAGAATTTGCTTAAGACATACCATACTGCCATAATACAGATACTTCCCACTCAGTACAAAGGGTGACACCTATCTATAAAACCAACTTCAGGCAAAAGCAATTACACACAATATATTCAACAGAATTGTGCTACAGAGCAAACAAGACAATTATGAAAAGCAGCCACAACAGAAGAATGCCATATGAACTCAAGAAAGACCGAAAACTGACATCTTATTAAAGTTTTTACTATATATTCCATAACATTGGACAATTAAAAAAAACATTGGATTTTCTGTGAAACATTTCATTCCCTGCAAGCCATGGAATGTAAAGAATTTTCAGAGGATGATAAGAAAGATTACAAAAAACTGTACACAGAGTACCATATATTCCACTTGCCCCCACCATAGCATTATTTCCTTAAAAACTTCAAATCATACCCCATCTAATTTGGCTCATTGCTGTCCATCATCACAACCAGTCAGATAATTTTCCTTATAGCTTTAAGCCACACATCATTTTATTTGGCCAACCGCTAACTATTTTCATATCTAGTTTGATACACTTCTGAGTAAACAAGTAGAACTTTTGTCTGCCATAGCATTTCTAAATATTCTATTCTGTCTTCACTCTGATCTAGTATTTTTCTCTACCACATCAGTTTTAACTATTGTACTATTTACTAATGATTTACATGTTTTACTTTACTCTTATCCATCAATAAGATAAATGCACTTAGTATAACACCCTGGTTTATACACTTCCTGAACCTGAAACAAACAACACAATAAAACAAAGTCAGTACAACAAACTCTAATGTTTATGTTAGTATGCACATATGGAGGAGGGGTCAGTTAACCTACATCTCAATCAATTAAAGGCAGAACTGTATTACCATTATAAAGTAACTGTCAGAAATATAAACAGGTTGTGAGAGATAGTTCCAGATCCAAGCAGATCCAAGCATATTACCATCAAAATACAGTCCTAGATATAGTTATCACAAACATAGCTGATAAATAATCAACACAACAGATTCTCTGACACAATAAGATTGACTATTGTCCATTTCTTACTGCCTGGAAAATTTAAATGGGAAAACTACCTCCTTGTCTCATGCTAACATTATAATTTCTGAAGCCAGCTAATCACTATAGAAAACAGCTACAATTCATAAATTGAAACAGGTATGCAATTATGAAGATATATTTAACCTTCAATAATATACTATTCCCCATATAAGCTAAACTATTCCATCTATAAAACCAATTAGTCTCCAGTAAAAAATAAATAAATCAAGAGACAAAGCATGGGTTCATGAAGAAAAGGACATTAATAACCAGAGTAAAAGAGAGCTCTTCCAAAGGCTATGCAAAGGCATCAGAATAAACATCAACACAACTAAAGTTGTGTTGCTCTCTTTGGAGTAATCTATTCAGGGAATCAAAAGTGTTCTGGCAGGCAATTACAAACATAAGTACCAGTAAAATATTTCCAAACGTTACAGGTAATGTACAGCCCATAACAACAAATATTACTTGAGTGAAAGACAACATATACTCCCCTCCCTCTCTCTCCTTCAACAAAATTCTTTAATAGCATTCCTTGCCCACCATACACACCCCTACACTCAGGTACTATTGCATAAAATATGGTAGAGTTACAACCTAGGTTTCTACATATTATACCCCAAATTACTAAGAGTTGACAGTACCATTCTAAGCTACCCATCACAACATATATTTAGTCTCACTCTCACTACCAAATCCATTTCACCCACTCATTAATATTGCCCTTCACCAGAGTTATCACTTCTTTCACAGTCACTGACTCCTGATTGATGGCCAACCACTGCATTAGAGCCAACACTCTGGAAAAGCTAATCTTTAGACAAATACTACAATATAATTACAAGCATGATATACTCTCAGCTCAGACTCTGTCCCAGCTACAGTACACTAACAAAATTAGATACTTTAGCCAACCAAATCTATACCAGTATAGAAAACAAACTATTCACAGGTGCCATTTTCCTGGATCTTAAACATACCTTTGAAACTGTGGATCACCATCTACTATTTCTACAGCTAAGCAAAACTGGATTTTGATAACAGGACCGTTACAGTATACCTTACTAATGCTATCATAGAGATAGGGGTATAGAAGGAGGAGTTCCACAGGGCTCAGTTATGTGGTGCCTGCCATTCTCTGTCAGTTTATCAGTAGTCTACCTTACGATCTCCCTAATAGCAGCTAAACACTGAACAAATTATATTGTGCTTGCTAATCGGCATAAATCAGCTTCTGAGTTAACCAAACAGCTGCAAGAAGATTTTGCCGGGACTTCTTGTACTCCAACAGTTACTACCCAAAAGTATGCTGCCATGATATTAGAAACTCAGAAGAGAGTCTCCCAAGCTCATCTTCTAAACATAAAAGACCCCAAAAGACTATAAATGACCTGAACTGAATTAAAAGAGGTTTTCATTTAAAAGATGTATAGAACAACAAATTGAAAAAGTTCTAAAGCAAATAGAAGTATCCTATAGAATATAACTACTTATGTGTTTAACTGGAAATTAGCACAATGCAAGGTAAACAAATGGAGCTTTTCTGCCCAAGCCTCCTCTGAAAATGGATATTACCCAGCCAAACTTTTCTGGTAAATGGAGACAAATAAATAAATAAATAAATAAATATTCTACTTGCTTAGCACTGGAAACCAAGCATCAATAGCCAAATGTTGTCTTTCCGTTTCTTGAGTACGGTCTACTACTAATCTGTCTAAATTCCCAATAAGGTGCTATTGAGCTTTAAACAGCCTAGAATAAAATATATAGATTCATTTGTGCATTATATAAGAATAAATAACACTGTGATACCAGAAAAAGAACCATATGGTTAACAGTTGAGGCAAGAGCATGCTTTACTAAATACTTTAACATACAAGCTATTAAATTAAACCTACTGCCCATCTTCAATAACACACTACTATTCAGAAATCCAGTATAACCTAAGATGCCAAGGCAGTAATAAAAAGACCTCCATATATCATGGCAACAACAGAAACAGCCTTCTACAAAGATGCCCTTTCTAGCACAGAACACTGCATCAGGCAAAATAGAGAATGTTGGCAAACTAACTCTTCTTTAGAAGCTCTTGAAAGCATATCTCACTAGCAAACATAAGTGCAACTACTGCTATATGGAGATAAGTTAGAGCTAGGAAATCAGTGCCTACGTTATACTACTAAATCTCAAACTGTACTCCCAGATCCATAGTGCAGCATGATAAACATCTGACTGCAAGCCAGATGACCAAACATTGACTAATATTGCAATCTTTGGAAAAAATGGACAGTGTGAGTGGGGAACAAAAAATATTTTCCAACTCATTCATTCTGGGAGGGAAGCAGGGGGTTATCTCCCTGAGATTAAGCACTCCCCTGGAGGTGAGGAGACATTTTGCAATTGTAAGACAGATTGCTATTAAGAATTTGACATTAGAGATTAGGGCTGGAGCTGACTAGCTTTACATATGGTGATGCATGTGGCATCAGCAAGTCTGCCTTTCAAAATATTTCGCCATGTACATGACAGCATATATGACGCTGCTGGGTGCCCTGACATGTGTCCTCATTACCTTTCCAACAAAACTATGTTAAAAGAGGTCCCAAACCCAGAGGACATTACCAGAAACATTAAGAATAGGGTTAATAGATGAAGATAGCAGGAGATTGTTACCTGGAAGGTACACAATGTTGTGTCTTTTGGCTTTTCCCAGTTAGGGGTCGCCACAGCAGAACTCTGGTCCGCTAATGATTGGCAGCAGATTTTTACATGCCGAGTTGCCAGCCCTGATGCACAACCTTCAACAAAGGTACGCCCATTCACGCATTTCTCCACACAAAAGACACTCTAGCTGAGAATCGAACAGGACAATATCTTACTGTGAGGCGACAATGCTACTGCAGCACCACCACCGAAGGTACACAATGAGGGGTGAAAAATAAATAGATAAAAATTAATAAAAATCACACTATACTGAGCAATGCACAGCAGTACCAATGCAAAGAGACAGTTATGCAACCAGTTAAATATGTAAATAAACAGTGCTAGTATCTTTGTAGATAATGCAGTGATTTGTGTAAATAGCATTCATTTTTAAAGCAAAACTATAGTACTTATTGAACTGTATTAGTGCTAGCATCATTGTATATAATGCAGTGGTAGGTGTAAATTTTCATGTAAAAGGAGGAATATAGCAGTTATCAAACTGCTAATGTTGTTTGTCATATAACTTGAATGTAAAAGTCTGTTTGAAATGTGACTCGGAAGGTGATCTGATTTATAATTGTTGTTTTGAAAAGTTGTTACTGCCTCTTGGCCCAGGTTATGGCTGAAATTGTTATTATTTTTTTTAAACAAGAAGCATCTTTATTAAATTATCATTTATTACACAGGCTTTCCTACATTTATATAAATGAAAACAAACCATATTGACATAATTTTAGTTAGTGGACCTCTTCACTTATCTGGTCAACAAAATCAAACAAACAAACCTAATACAAACAAAAAGAAAAAAAATCTCCCTTTAAGAAAGAGCATATCAAATCTTTCTACATAATACTTTTCAGGACCACAAGCTAACAAATAACAAAGTAAAAGGGATAGTGAGCTATAAAAAAGAACAAAAATGATGCACACAAGAGTCAGTACCACCAGTAATGTCAAACATGCCAAACAAAATATACAAAAATAGCAATATCAGAAACAATGCCTTGCGTTAATAAAATATCCAATGCCAAGAAAAGCACTATAAAATACCAATACCATTAGAAACAATGCAGCATAGTAATAATAACATCAAAGAAACACAAAAACTACAAACAGTGGAGACAACCCCTCCCAAGGAACAAACTAGAAAAAAAATCAAAAAATAAATGATGTCACTAAAATAAAACCAAAGATTTAAGATCAACAACATAAAACATATTGTATCACTTAGAACAACTCATGGCAACCTTCAAACAGAAAATAAAGCACAAAAATGAAAAAGGACAGTATGATTTTTGAAACAGAACATGATACAGCTCATACAAAGCAAACAGAGAAATACATCAATATGAATAATAATAATAGCTTCAGTGTTGCTAAAGGAAACTTGCTTTTAGTGCAGAAGGCTGTGGGTTCTTTTCTCACACCACGTTGATGGATTACTGACACTGCACTCCTGAGAGTCTCATCTTTTAAACTGAGGCCCCATCTGCTTGAGCTGCTGGTAGCTCAGGTGAATGTAAAATATCATATGGTACCTATCAAAAAGAGTAGGGGTCCTTTATTTAATGCAACATACAAACATTACATGAAAAACATTATTTACATATTTAAGAAAGGCACATATTTACAGCCAAATATGTATGCATTTCTATTTCTTACTATTTATCATTTTTCTTATAACATCATCATTGTTATTCTTCCATGATTGACCCCCACTCATCCTTCCATGACCATAAACTAATTTGTTGCAATATATCTGTCAAAATCTATTTCCCATTAAACAAATTTTAATTCAAGCTTTCATTACAAGTAAACCATATTACACAAAATGAATTCTTATTTACCTTTCTTGTGTATTCTTCCTTTTTTTATTATACTATCCATAAATAATCACATTCATACCTGTTTTGTTTATGTCTTTAATATTCTCAAAATGTTTTTCTTAACAGAACTTTTTTCAGAGTTTCATCACTCTTTTGCATTTGAAAAACACACGTTATGTTGTCTCTTGCTCTCCACAAAATAAACTCACTCTTTCAACTTTATTTTAATATGGCATATATCCCCCCTTTACTGGTAACTTATTTATTACCAATTTCAGTAGGAAATCTTGACACTGTCCTATCTTGGCACACTACTTTTTCCCTACTTTAGGTTCATAGGTTCATAGGTAGGTACTAGGCTATTGGCCCTAGGGCCTATACAAGCCTGGCTAAAAAGGTACCCTGGCTTTTGCCACTCAAGAAAATTATTTTCCTGTCAAGCAGAGCCACAGAAGTGATCCCCGGGGTGAATTTCCTATTTCCCATTCAATCATCAAGATTGTTCTTGAAGAGTGCTAATGAGGAGCTTTGTTTGATATAGATGGGTAGTTTATTCCAGAGTATGGGAAGTCTCTGGGACAGGAATCTATCCCTCTGGCATGTTCTGTTTATTGTGGTGACAAGGTTTAGGTCCCTAGAGTGTGTAGCTTGGAGGGATTTGGATTTCTTTAAGTGGAGCATGTCCAACAGCTCTGGGTTTGACATAGCTTTGTATGTTAGGCAGAGATCACCTCTGAGTAGGCGATATGCGACGGAGTAAAGCTGGAGTTTTTTGAGACTGTCTGTGTAGGGCATCTGTTTGAGGCTGGTAATCCTCTTTGTGAGGTATTTCTGTGGCCTTTCCAGTTGTTGTAGATGTCTTGTGAGGTATATACCAAAAGGGGCATTGTACTTTATAAAGGGTCTAATGAGGGATGAGTAGAGGGGAACAATGACCTCTTTTTTTCTGGATGAGAAACCTTTTGTGATGAGGTGTGCCACGCAGAATGATTTCCTGACTACTGTGGTGATGTGATTATCAAAGGAGAGACTACTGTCCACCTGTGTCCCAAGGTCTCTTATCACACTTTCGGTGTTAAGTATACTACCACCTATGTTGAAGTTCATGGGCACTTTTTGTCATTGAGCTTGAGACCATGGCTTTGACACCAGGCATCTGTCTCAGTGAGGCCTTTTTGTAGGATGTCCACATAGTTAGGAGTTTTGATTATGGCTCCTAGTTTTCAGTCATCTTCGAACTTCATTAGCCAAAGACCTTCTGTATTATCCTGTACTTCAGAGAAGTAGATACCAAACAGGAAAAGAACCAGGACTGAACCCTGTGGTATTCCACTTGTCACTGGTCTGAAGTCGGATTTGGAGTCTGCTACTTTCACAGTGTGGGTTCTATCAGTGAGCCAGTTGGCAACCCATCTTGTAACATAGGGATTTATACCTAGTTTAGTGAGTTTATCTATAATTCCAGAATGGGGGATGGTGTTGAAAGCCTTGGCACGATCTAAATAGGCTGTGTGAACCCCCTTACCCTCATCTATGGCTTTGGTGACTGCTTCAAAGAAGTCTGACACGGTTTAGGTGACATGATCTGCCTTTTACAAACCCGAAATGGATGGGGTCCAGAGTTTGGAGATTACCAATATCTTTGTTTATAAGTTCCATGATGATATGTTCCATGGCCTTGCAGACCAGGTTCATCAGGCTAATGGGGCTGTAGTTCCCGGGGTCCGTGGTCGCTCCCCCTTGTGGAGTGGGATAACCGTTGCTGTGTGCCATTCAGCAGGCACAAAGCCTGAGGTGAGGCTATGATTGAACATAGTACTTAGGTGGGATGCCAGTTCATTCTGTAGTTCATGTAGTCTGGTCCAATGGATGCTGTGTTCTTGGCTTTTGAGAGTGTGGTTTTTACCTGTGCAGCCGTGATTACAGGAACTTTGCATTCTTCCAGTATAGAGATGGGCTCTTTAGGGGGTGAGAGGGGGGTAAAGTTAGCACTGAACCTATCTGCCAGGATGGTGGCAATATCAGTTGGGTCTGTATATTTAGTGTCATTGTGCTGTATCTCAGAGCAGATCTGAGTGTTGCCATTGAGACTCTTGACATAGCTATAGAATGCTTTGTGATTGTCTTTAGAATCAGTGGCAATTTTGTTTTGGCAACTAGCTTTGGAGGATTTTATCAGGGATCTCAGCTTCTTTCTGAGGCTGATCAGGGAGCTCCTCCACTCATGGGATTTTACTCTCTTTTGCAACAGTTTCTTCCTTCTTTTGTACAGTTTGTTTATGGCAGTAGATCGCCAGATTGGGTTCCTTTTTTTGGAGGATAGTGTCTTGGTTCTGTTTGGGATAGCACAATCCATGCACTCGTGTAAGTGCTTATAAAGTGCAATTGTGTAGGATTCAGTAGTCGTAACTGTATTGTCCATCTGCATGGGTGTCATGAAGTTCACCACTTCTGTCTTAAGAAGCATGAAGTTGGCTTTGGAGAAATTTTTTACTGTGGTTTCGTTAATGGGGGGTGGGAGCAGGATGTGGATATCTAGGGTAATTAGCTTATGGTCAGATCGGACCAATGAGACATTGACTTCAGGTGTGAAACACCGGTCACTCATGTTGGTAATGACTAGATCAAGGATATTGTTGCCCCTGGTGGGGGTGTGGTTAAGCTGGTCCAGGGCATCGGAGTTTATGAATTCCGGAAAGCATTGAATGAAGGAGTTGGTACATGAGTAGTTTTCCCAGTTAATGGTGGGGTAGTTGAAATCGCCCATTATTAGGGTGTTTGGTTGAACCCTAATATTTTTCAGTACATCAAGAAAAGAGGAGTGGGAATCCTGGGGCATGGTGTGGGCTCTGTAGCAAGCTACAATTTGGACTGCAGTTTTGCCCAGAGTTAGTTGCACTTGGATAACCTCGGCTGCATTATGCTGAGCAACTAGTCTGGAGGTGTGGATATCCTTAATGAATATGGACACACCTCCACCTTTGGGGTTCCGGTCCAGGTTACATGGCTGAAAAGTGTGGTATGAGTTATAGCTTGGTAGGGCAGGGGTGCTCTCTGAAGCCTTGAACGAGGTCTCAGTCACTGCACAGATATCGATGTTCTCCATTTCAAGGAGTGCCTGGAGTGAGTGCATTTTGAGATTTAGACTTCGAGCATTAAGTAGCATCACCCTCAGTTTTTGCTTGTCTGTTCCTGTTACGGTGGTGAATTTGTCATTTGGACCTTGCCTAAAAAGAGGCACTATAGGGGCAAGAACCTTAGCCATTATCCGGAATCCCAGGGGTGATAGGTGCAGGCCATTGCTGGCAAAGCATCGTGGTCTGTCGACCATGTCATCCCAGGCAGACAGATACTGGATCCCTTTAGAATGACACCAGAAGCTTAGCCAATTGTTGAAGTCAGTCATTTTGTCCTTGTACTGTGGTATCATTTTGGATGATGGCAGAATGCTACTCAGGGCTAGAGTCATACCTGCCTGGGCAACAAGATTGGAAAGCTCTTCCATGTCTCTTTTCATGTAGTTTAGGGAGGTACGTCTCAGGTCATTCTCACCAACATGGACAATGACAGAGTCATATTTGTACTTGTTGTGGAGTGACCTGAGTGCATGGGTTATGTGGCGGATCCTGGCACCTGACAGGCAGCTGACAGTAACCTTCTCCTTGTTTAGCCTGGTGAGTGGGACATCAGTATGTCTGACTATAGAGTCACTTATGACTAGTGTGTTGGGTACGTTGTTTTGCCTTATTAGCTGTGGTTGAGTGGCACACTGAGTCTGCAGGGTATGTGTCATTTGGGTTGTGTTGGGGGGTGGAGGTTGCTTGCATTTCTGCTTTGGAGGTCTCTGTTGCTTGAGCAGATTATTATTTAGAGCCTCCACTAATGTTTTTGTGTTTCTATGTGTGGATTTTGGTGGTTTAGATTTAGTGAGACTATGTGATGAGTGTGGTGTGGTGAAAGTGTTTACCTTCTCCTCTTGACTGTCAAGTTCATTCTTTGTTGGAGAGAGCTTTACCTCCAGTTTGGCTAGATAAGTGCATCTCTCACAGGTTGTAATGTTGTGTGGTAGGAGGAGAGGGTTGTCTGTGTACATGAGGCAATTTCTACATTGCCCCAAGATGCCCAGATTCATCAGATAGACAAGAGAGAACACTGGGAGCTGACCCTTGGACATGCCTGAATAAAAAACTATTTTCCTCTAGATAAGTGAGGAAAGTGAGTACAAGAGCTGTTTTTCTCTAAGCAAGGGAGGGAAGGAAGTAACAAAACTGTTTTCCTCTAGGTAATGAGGAAGGCTGAGTGCTGTAGTAATTTGTAGGTTATTTAGTGCTTACAACAAGTTCTGAACAAGTGCTGATCACATATAAGCAAACTCAAGTGCTAAAACTAAGAATCTGTATCTGGACTAAACTAGTTACAGGAAAGGGGGGAAACAAGTGCAAATGCGTGCTTTTAAATTAGAAAGTTGAGAGAGATGGAAAAACTGCCCAAACAGCCAAGAACTACAATTTCTGGGCCAAAACCACTCCTTATGTGGTAGATGGGTTACCTAGTGCTTACCTAGTACTTACCACTCCCACTGATAAGCTAGAAGGCTTCCCTCCAACACAGAAAGCTTGGGGGGCTCAGAAGCTTACATACAGTTTTGGATACAGCAAATCTGAGTCTGGACTACACTAATTACAGGAATGGTAGGAAACAGGCTTAGCTTTTTTTTATATAGAAAAGTAGCTAAAACAGCAGTAAAAACAATTCAAATGCAGTGCAAGCTAGCACACTTGAACAGTTTAAAAATGCAATTAAATTAAAAATGACTAAAAACAAGTGCAAAAGGAGTCTATTAGGTAGAATGAGGTAAAGAGATGGGACTGGGGGGAATGTCCCAGATCAAATCTGTAGTGGGGGCGGGCAACTGCAAAAGCCTCCAAATTTAAACAAGACAGGAATAGAGAGGGTGGGTAGGGGAAAAACACCACCTTCAGCAGAGATCTGAAAAACTATACAGTGAAGTAAAAATAACAGTGCACAACTCTGAAGTCAGCCAGCAGTGATATAAAATTAGTCAAGCAACAATTAACAGTACACAACTCTGAAGTGACAGAAAAATATACTTAGCTCTGTATATCTCCGGATAGTTTGAAGAGCACTCTGTCAGGACACAGGAAGTCTCCAGCAATGATATGCACATGGCATTAATCAGTTCTTCTGGTAACATTTTCAATGGATTTATATAATAATATTATTTTATCACATAATTATACCACATCATTGTCCCCTCAATTCACTATACTTTCATGCAGGACTAGCTTAGTCCTGCCCAGAAGAAGCCATTTAGGAGCAGGATGGCAGCATGCCAGGCATATTAATGAAGGCATGCTGCCTGAGCTCCTAAATGGACAGGGAGCATGTACGAGTGCAGAGGGCAAGCACGAACAGCAGGTTAACAATAAGAATGAGTGAGACTACTCATAGGTATCCGCATACCCCCAGTAACACCCCCAAGTTTATAAGAGCAATAGTTAAAATATAAAATATAAACATGCTATTTTTTATCAAAGAGATAAAATTTAACCGTAGGTGCATGGGTTTGCCCATTGCTTAGCTATGTGTATTGCAGCTTAAATGGCACAAGAGGATAAAAAGCAAGATATATGCAAATGAAGCAGTACTGCAATAGTGTAGTGGGCAGAGCATTCACTTTATGAGCAGTGATTCCCGATTCGAGTCTCACTCCAATACATTCCATTTTCCATGTCAAATCACATTATGAACAATATTTTATTTTCATAACCTACTAAATAACATATATTTGTGAACTGGAGTACTGTATTGAAATCAGATGTGAGGTGTCATTGTCATAATGTTGTAAAATACACAGATAATCACAAGTGCCCTATACAGTATATGTACACATGAATCAGGGATACAAATTGAAGGTACAATGTGTAATAAATGATAAATCCATAGAGTTTGCAAATCTACCACCTTCCCAAGAACCATTTTATATTTCTGTCTAAATTAGTGTGGGGATAAGCGGGAGTAAGCACTATTAAGCAAGAGTAAGCATATTGAAGCAGTAGTAAATGGGTTTAAGCCCGTTGGTGTGGGGGTAAGCAATGCACACACAGGTTAAGCAATATTTAAGCTAACTCTCTAAGCATATTTAACTGGAAGTTAGCATTGCTTACTATCACGCAAACCCGCTTACAATTGCTTAAAAGTGCCTTAATCACTCTGTATGCAACAGCCGCTGTTCTGGCCAGAAACAAAATAAACAGCCTTTGCAGGTCTTGAACCTAGGACCCTGTACACTATAGTCACAGTAGTTAACCACTAAGCCATCACAGCAGTACATAATATTGAGGTATCACCAAACAGATCCTCACTATAGGAAAATAAAACTGAACATGTGAAAGGACTCTATATACAGTTTTATGTTGTATAACCTACTACATAACATAAATATGTGAACTGGAGTACTGCATTAAGCCCAGATGTGAGGTGTCATTGTAATAAAGTGTTGAAATCCCCTAATAAACACAAGGATCCCATACAGTGTACGTACACGTGAATCATGGCTACCAAGCACATATATAACAAGTAATTAATAATAAATCAATGACAAACAGCAAATAGTATGCAAATTAAAAATTAAGCAACCCTACGCATTACACAGCCCAGCTTAGGTGTAAGCAATGTGTAGGCCAGTTAAATCAGTTTGCCCATTGGCATACCCCTTTAAGCAATGCCAACCATAGGTAAGCAGGTTTTCCCATAGCTTAGCATTTTCAAAACCGTCCAATCATGGCAAAGTGCAGGAAATCGGCCCTATTTAAACCCAACAGGTGGGAATACATCTCATAACTGGTTGCAGCTTCCTCCTGTAGGCAATATGACTGGCATGGGAGAGAGTGTGTGCTTTTGGGAGCAGTGCTGGGGCATCCAGGAGTCCAGAGTCATGGCAGGACTCCTTTTGAAAGACCATGACCAGACACTGCTGCAGGGCCAGTACCATTGTTCCCAATACAAAGCGGAAGCCTGGGACTGTCTCGCCTGTGACCTCACCAGTGCCACTAGCATACCCCAAACAGGTGAGCAGGTCAGGCATCACTATGCTGACCTGAAGCAGAGAAAGGGGGATCTCTTGGATCAGTGGATCCAAGAGGCTAGGAGGATGGGGGATGTCCCAGCCGTGTGTAACTATCAGTCCACTACTTGTTTAATAATTGCAAGCTCATGTATATTATGGATAGGTATGGCTAAATATTTCTCATATGTCTTTCACAGTGGCAGATGAATGGGCTGTGAACCAGGAAGCCCATGCCTTTAGATTGCAGCGGTTGTGACGCGAGGCAGGTTAGTAATATTCTTGCATGTACTATCATAGGAAATAAATATAAAAGAAGTAGTAAGTTAATCACCTGTATAAAACCTGTATTGTTTAAGGCATGTACTGCATACACCAGAGAATATGGCAGGAATAGTCTCATATAGGTTGCATGTAAATAAAAGCATAATACCCTGACAATAAATGTCTAACTGCTGGACTGCATGTGTTTACTCTGGTATCATATGATAATGTAGAGTTGCAACCTCTTAACAGTACTGTTGTATTAAGCACTGTTACCCACACTGTGCTACATAAATAAAATGTGTAGGAATGTCTGTATATGACTGTTGTAATCACAAGAGGTCATATAGTCCAACTGAGAGAGACTTAGAAAACAATGAAAATATAGACAACATAATCCAAACAGCACACTCAACTGAGATGTGAACTGTTGTATTTTCAGCACACACAGCCATGGTTCAAATCCTGATAGTGATAGTAGGCTGTATGCAGAATCATACCCCACAACTGTACAGATATGTCCAGAATGTCCAGTTAATTAGCCCATATCTGCTGCCTGTCACACTATCCCCCTGGCAAATCAGTGGGACAATCCCAGACGTTTAGGAATCAAATAAGAAATACAACTGATTGTCAGACAGCTATAATAACAAACCTGTCACTCTAGCAACTCCCCAAAATGTTATGAGAGTAATAATCCAAGTATGTCCCATCTCCACCCCTATGTTGTGAATCTGGGACCAGAGTGTGTGCAGTAACAGAGTGAGACGTATTTGCATAATACTAATGTGGAATCTGGTAATATGTGTGGCAACATTCAGGTAGCGCTAACAAACATTGCCCCCACAGGTCTGTCAGATACAAACACTGTGCCTTGAAATAAAAGATTGATATCCTGTACTGGTACTGTTTACTCTGGTATTGTATGGCATTGTTAGTGTTGCAGTTGCTCTGAATAATAAGGTATTACTCATCACTGTGACCTACACTGTGCTACATAATAAAACTGTCTAGGAAATCCTGTATACGAGTGTAGTAATTACAAGGTCAGATTGTAAAACCACAGGAGACTTATAGACAGAAATCAGAGAAGAGATACACAGCAATATCTATATAGCACACTCAACTGTGATGGACACTGTTTTAATTTTACCAGACACAGCCATGGTTCGAATCCTGGGAGTGGTAGTAAGCTGTATGCAGAATCATACCCCACAAGTGTACAGAACTGTCGAGTAAATTGGCCCATATCTGCTGGTTGTTACCCAGCCCCCCTGGCATATCAGTGTGCTAATCTCTGACATATATATGTCATATAACTGACTGTTAGGCCTGTACATATTTGGGAAATGTCAATGAAAATAAACGTGTCATTGTACAACTCACCAAAGGTTTAAGAGGGCAATAGTCAAAATATGTCCCGGTTCACCTGCATGTGGTCAAGACATGCCCAGAGTGTGTGCAATAAGAGATGGACAGGTATGTGCATAACATCAACCTGGAATCTGGGAATATGTGTAGAAACAGTTAGGTAGTGTTAAACAATACCTCCACAGGTATACCAGGTAAGAGGTGTATACTGCAGGTAAAACTCAGTTCATTTATATATTTGTCTACATCCATACCACTGTCCAGAGTAAGGCCATAGGGTAGTGTACTAATACCTGTAAGGTACAGATCACAGCACTGACTAAAAAAGTAATGAGAACTACAGGAATATACTAGTTGTTAATTGACATCTTTCTCTCCTCCCCCACCATATCTGCAACAATAAACTAAATACACAAAGTGCGCCATTAAATCTATTGTTGGGGCATATGTCCTATTATTTGATAAATACTTAAATTTGTTCCTATACATGTGCCATGTTGAAATACTCCCACATTGGTGGCATGCTGCCATCAATGTACCTGCATGCTGTTGTAATGGCCACTTTGGTTCCATATATGCATGTGTTCTGTTTGCTATGCAACTGTTCCATATCTGGTGTTTTAGGTTAATGGGAATGTCTATGCATGCTGTTATACCTAATCCTGGAATGTGTTGACTATTACTAACCCACATATGTTGTAAAATTGAATACCATAGCACATTTGGGAAGGCCAGTCCCAGCGGACCCACCTGTCCCACCTCATCTGGCTGTGGCACCGGGCATCAGCATATCTGGGACCCACCATGGGACCTCCTCATCCGCTGGTCCTGCACCACCTTTGGGTGTAAATGCCTCAGGGGATGGGGCTCACTCCCCCCATGAGTGGGCACGGACAGGGCACTGTCACCCATCACCAGGTCAGGGGCGTGGTGCATAGCAAGCTCCACAGGGAGTTTGGAGATCTGCTACACCAGCTTGAGGGTAGCATGTTGCAACTAGAGGGTCAGCCTGACCCTCCTACTCAGCTGCCATCACACCGGGGCTGTGAAGGTGCAGTGGTGACTGCCCATGGGTAGGGATCTCAGTCTCAATGTATCCACTAGGGGTCTCATGGGCTTCCGATTTCCTAACACCCCTCCCCATCAAGGTGTTTACCCCCTCACATGTGTCATATACTGCTTCTGTATGCTGTCTTGTCTGTCTTATCTGCTATCCTGTCCAACCTACTTCCTCAAATGTACCTACTATCCCTCCCCAAGTTCGCACTCACACCTGAAAAAAAAAAAGGGCAGTCTGTTCCCCCCAAAATATCTCGCCCCATACATAGCTGTCCATTTTGCACACATGTCCACTGGACATATGTAATCTGGTCTAATTGGCTTCAAAACATATTATTGTTGTCCTTTCCCCTCTTGCAGGGGTTTGAGTGTCCAAATCTATCTCCAAATTCAGTGTATATGCACAGCTGTTGCTTGTAGTAGAAAAGGGCAGCTATGGACCTTCCCTACACCAATCCTGCACATCCCTAGCTATTTTCCCTACTGTCTTTCCCTCTTTGTGCCCCTTTTCCACTACTTTCCTATCAACCCTTTTTCATTTCTTTTAAAGAAATTAGCATGGGGGTAAGCGGGAATAAGCTCCTTTAAGCAGCACTAAGCGGGTTTAACCTTGTTTGTGCAGGGGTAAGCAATGCCCAGACAGGTTAAGCAATTGAAAAGCTAAATCAGTATAAGAAACTGTAACCGGAAGTTAGCAGTGCTTACCTCCGCGCAAACCCACGCAAACCCGCT